>NW_028155467.1:0-96410 GCF_963514095.1 Eutrigla gurnardus
ATTGAAACGAAAGCAGATCCACTCCAGAGTGCTGTTATGACTTAAATGTGTTGATCTCGGTGGGACATTGAAGAATGCAGCTTATTTGACAACTGACACAGCAATAGTGGTTAAAACGTGTGTTACCTGCAAATAACAGCTTAAAAGCCTCTTCCCTGCGTGAAACAGCTATTACAGCCTTTTCACCACATTAAACTTGTAAAAGCATTGTTTTGCACTTATTTGATGTTTAGACGCCATTTTGTGTTCAAAGACACTGGAATCACATTGAAACGAAAGCAGATCCACTCCAGAGTGCTGTTATGACTTAAATGTGTTGATCTCGGTGGGACATTGAAGAATGCAGCTTATTTGACAACTGACACAGCAATAGTGGTTAAAAACGTGTGTTACCTGCAAATAACAGCTTAAAAGCCTCTTCCTGCGTGAAACAGCTATTACAGCCTTTTCACCACATTAAACTTGTAAAAGCATTGTTTTGCACTTATTTGATGTTTAGACGCCATTTTGTGTTCAAAGACACTGGAATCACATTGAAACGAAAGCAGATCCACTCCAGAGTGCTGTTATGACTTAAATGTGTTGATCTTGGTGGGACATTGAAGAATGCAGCTTATTTGACAACTGACACAGCAATAGTGGTTAAAACGTGTGTTACCTGCAAATAACAGCTTAAAAGCCTCTTCCCTGCGTGAAACAGCTATTACAGCCTTTTCACCACATTAAACTTGTAAAAGCATTGTTTTGCACTTATTTGATGTTTAGACGCCATTTTGTGTTCAAAGACACTGGAATCACATTGAAACGAAAGAAGATCCACTGTTATGACTTAAATGTGTTGATCTCGGTGGGACATTGAAGAATGCAGCTTATTTGACAACTGACACAGCAATAGTGGTTAAAATGTGTGTTACCTGCAAATAACAGCTTAAAAGCCTCTTCCCTGCGTGAACAGCTATTACAAGCCTTTTCACCACATTAAACTTGTAAAAGCATTGTTTTGCACTTATTTGATGTTTAGACGCCATTTTGTGTTCAAAGACACTGGAATCACATTGAAACGAAAGCAGATCCACTCCAGAGTGCTGTTATGACTTAAATGTGTTGATCTCGGTGGGACATTGAAGAATGCAGCTTATTTGACAACTGACACAGCAATAGTGGTTAAAACGTGTGTTACCTGCAATAACAGCTTAAAAGCCTCTTCCCTGCGTGAAACAGCTATTACAGCCTTTTCACCACATTAAACTTGTAAAAGCATTGTTTTGCACTTATTTGATGTTTAGACGCCATTTTGTGTTCAAAGACACTGGAATCACATTGAAACGAAAGCAGATCCACTCCAGAGTGCTTTATGACTTAAATGTGTTGATCTCGGTGGGACATTGAAGAATGCAGCTTATTTGACAACTGACACTGCAATAGTGGTTAAAACGTGTTACCTGCAAATAACAGCTTAAAAGCCTCTTCCCTGCGTGAAACAGCTATTACAGCCTTTTCACCACATTAAACTTGTAAAAGCATTGTTTTGCACTTATTTGATGTTTAGACGCCATTTTGTGTTCAAAGACACTGGAATCAAATTGAAACGAAAGCAGATCCACTCCAGAGTGCTGTTATGACTTAAATGTGTTGATCTCGGTGGGACATTGAAGAATGCAGCTTATTTGACAACTGACACAGCAATAGTGGTTAAAACGTGTGTTACCTGCAAATAACAGCTTAAAAGCCTCTTCCCTGCGTGAACAGCTATTAAAGCCTTTTCACCACATTAAACTTGTAAAAGCATTGTTTTGCACTTATTTGATGTTTAGACGCCATTTTGTGTTCAAAGACACTGGAATCACATTGAAACGAAAGCAGATCCACTCCAGAGTGCTGTTATGACTTAAATGTGTTGATCTCGGTGGGACATTGAAGAATGCAGCTTATTTGACAACTGACACAGCAATAGTGGTTAAAACTGTGTGTTACCTGCAAATAACAGCTTAAAAGCCTCTTCCCTGCGTGAAACAGCTATTACAGCCTTTTCACCACATTAAACTTGTAAAAGCATTGTTTTGCACTTATTTGATGTTTAGACGCCATTTTGTGTTCAAAGACACTGGAATCACATTGAAACGAAAGCAGATCCACTCCAGAGTGCTGTTATGACTTAAATGTGTTGATCTCGGTGGGACATTGAAGAATGCAGCTTATTTGACAACTGACACAGCAATAGTGGTTAAAACGTGTGTTACCTGCAAATAACAGCTTAAAAGCCTCTTCCCTGCGTGAAACAGCTATTACAGCCTTTTCACCACATTAAACTTGTAAAAGCATTGTTTTGCACTTATTTGATGTTTAGACGCCATTTTGTGTTCAAAGACACTGGAATCACATTGAAACGAAAGCAGATCCACTCCAGAGTGCTGTTATGACTTAAATGTGTTGATCTCGGTGGGACATTGAAGAATGCAGCTTATTTGACAACTGACACAGCAATAGTGGTTAAAACGTGTGTTACCTGCAAATAACAGCTTAAAAGCCTCTTCCCTGCGTGAAACAGCTATTACAGCCTTTTCACCACATTAAACTTGTAAAAGCATTGTTTTGCACTTATTTGATGTTTAGACGCCATTTTGTGTTCAAAGACACTGGAATCACATTGAAACGAAAGCAGATCCACTCCAGAGTGCTGTTATGACTTAAATGTGTTGATCTTGGTGGGACATTGAAGAATGCAGCTTATTTGACAACTGACACAGCAATAGTGGTTAAAACGTGTGTTACCTGCAAATAACAGCTTAAAAGCCTCTTCCCTGCGTGAAACAGCTATTACAGCCTTTTTACCACATTAAACTTGTAAAAGCATTGTTTTGCACTTATTTGATGTTTAGACGCCATTTTGTGTTTAAAGACACTGGAATCACATTGAAACGAAAGAAGATCCCACTGTTATGACTTAAATGTGTTGATCTCGGTGGGACATTGAAGAATGCAGCTTATTTGACAACTGACACAGCAATAGTGGTTAAAATGTGTGTTACCTGCAAATAACAGCTTAAAAGCCTCTTCCCTGCGTGAAACAGCTATTACAGCCTTTTCACCACATTAAACTTGTAAAAGCATTGTTTTGCACTTATTTGATGTTTAGACGCCATTTTGTGTTCAAAGACACTGGAATCACATTGAAACGAAAGAAGATCCAGCTGTTATGACTTAAATGTGTTGATCTCGGTGGGACATTGAAGAATGCAGCTTATTTGACAACTGACACAGCAATAGTGGTTAAAACGTGTGTTACCTGCAAATAACAGCTTAAAAGCCTCTTCCCTGCGTGAAACAGCTATTACAGCCTTTTCACCACATTAAACTTGTAAAGCATTGTTTTGCACTTATTTGATGTTTAGACGCCATTTTGTGTTCAAAGACACTGGAATCACATTGAAACGAAAGAAGATCTCACTGTTATGACTTAAATGTGTTGATCTCGGTGGGACATTGAAGAATGCAGCTTATTTGACAACTGACACAGCAATAGTGGTTAAAACGTGTGTTACCTGCAAATAACAGCTTAAAAGCCTCTTCCCTGCGTGAAACAGCTATTACAGCCTTTTCACCACATTAAACTTGTAAAAGCATTGTTTTGCACTTATTTGATGTTTAGACGCCATTTTGTGTTCAAAGACACTGGAATCACATTGAAACGAAAGAAGATCCACTCCAGAGTGCTGTTATGACTTAAATGTGTTGATCTCGGTGGGACATTGAAGAATGCAGCTTATTTGACAACTGACACAGCAATAGTGGTTAAAACGTGTGTTACCTGCAAATAACAGCTTAAAAGCCTCTTCCTGCGTGAAACAGCTATTACAGCCTTTTCACCACATTAAACTTGTAAAAGCATTGTTTTGCACTTATTTGATGTTTAGACGCCATTTTGTGTTCAAAGACACTGGAATCACATTGAAACGAAAGCAGATCCACTCAGAGTGCTGTTATGACTTAAATGTGTTGATCTCGGTGGGACATTGAAGAATGCAGCTTATTTGACAACTGACACAGCAATAGTGGTTAAAAATGTGTGTTACCTGCAAATAACAGCTTAAAAGCCTCTTCCCTGCGTGAAACAGCTATTACAGCCTTTTCACCACATTAAACTTGTAAAAGCATTGTTTTGCACTTATTTGATGTTTAGACGCCATTTTGTGTTCAAAGACACTGAATCACATTGAAACGAAAGAAGATCCACTGTTATGACTTAAATGTGTTGATCTCGGTGGGACATTGAAGAATGCAGCTTATTTGACAACTGACACAGCAATAGTGGTTAAAACGTGTGTTACCTGCAAATAACAGCTTAAAAGCCTCTTCCCTGCGTGAAACAGCTATTACAGCCTTTTCACCACATTAAACTTGTAAAAGCATTGTTTTGCACTTATTTGATGTTTAGACGCCATTTTGTGTTCAAAGACACTGGAATCACATTGAAACGAAAGAAGATCCACTGTTATGACTTAAATGTGTTGATCTCGGTGGGACATTGAAGAATGCAGCTTATTTGACAACTGACACAGCAATAGTGGTTAAAACGTGTGTTACCTGCAAATAACAGCTTAAAAGCCTCTTCCCTGCGTGAAACAGCTATTACAGCCTTTTCACCACATTAAACTTGTAAAAGCATTGTTTTGCAACTTATTTGATGTTTAGACGCCATTTGTGTTCAAAGACACTGGAATCACATTGAAACGAAAGCAGATCCACTCCAGAGTGCTTTTATGACTTAAATGTGTTGATCTCGGTGGGACATTGAAGAATGCAGCTTATTTGACAACTGACACTGCAATAGTGGTTAAAACGGTGTTACCTGCAAATAACAGCTTAAAAGCCTCTTCCCTGCGTGAAACAGCTATTACAGCCTTTTCACCACATTAAACTTGTAAAAGCATTGTTTTGCACTTATTTGATGTTTAGACGCCATTTTGTGTTCAAAGACACTGGAATCAAATTGAAACGAAAGCAGATCCACTCCAGAGTGCTGTTATGACTTAAATGTGTTGATCTCGGTGGGACATTGAAGAATGCAGCTTATTTGACAACTGACACAGCAATAGTGGTTAAAACGTGTGTTACCTGCAAATAACAGCTTAAAAGCCTCTTCCCTGCGTGAACAGCTATTAAAGCCTTTTCACCACATTAAACTTGTAAAAGCATTGTTTTGCACTTATTTGATGTTTAGACGCCATTTTGTGTTCAAAGACACTGGAATCACATTGAAACGAAAGCAGATCCACTCCAGAGTGCTGTTATGACTTAAATGTGTTGATCTCGGTGGGACATTGAAGAATGCAGCTTATTTGACAACTGACACAGCAATAGTGGTTAAAACGTGTGTTACCTGCAAATAACAGCTTAAAAGCCTCTTCCCTGCGTGAAACAGCTATTACAGCCTTTTCACCACATTAAACTTGTAAAAGCATTGTTTTGCACTTATTTGATGTTTAGACGCCATTTTGTGTTCAAAGACACTGGAATCACATTGAAACGAAAGCAGATCCACTCCAGAGTGCTGTTATGACTTAAATGTGTTGATCTCGGTGGGACATTGAAGAATGCAGCTTATTTGACAACTGACACAGCAATAGTGGTTAAAACGTGTGTTACCTGCAAATAACAGCTTAAAAGCCTCTTCCCTGCGTGAACAGCTATTAAAGCCTTTTCACCACATTAAACTTGTAAAAGCATTGTTTTGCACTTATTTGATGTTTAGACGCCATTTTGTGTTCAAAGACACTGGAATCACATTGAAACGAAAGCAGATCCACTCCAGAGTGCTGTTATGACTTAAATGTGTTGATCTCGGTGGGACATTGAAGAATGCAGCTTATTTGACAACTGACACAGCAATAGTGGTTAAAACGTGTGTTACCTGCAAATAACAGCTTAAAAGCCTCTTCCCTGCGTGAAACAGCTATTACAGCCTTTTCACCACATTAAACTTGTAAAAGCATTGTTTTGCACTTATTTGATGTTTAGACGCCATTTTGTGTTCAAAGACACTGGAATCACATTGAAACGAAAGCAGATCCACTCCAGAGTGCTGTTATGACTTAAATGTGTTGATCTCGGTGGGACATTGAAGAATGCAGCTTATTTGACAACTGACACAGCAATAGTGGTTAAAACGTGTGTTACCTGCAAATAACAGCTTAAAAGCCTCTTCCCTGCGTGAAACAGCTATTACAGCCTTTTCACCACATTAAACTTGTAAAAGCATTGTTTTGCACTTATTTGATGTTTAGACGCCATTTTGTGTTCAAAGACACTGGAATCACATTGAAACGAAAGCAGATCCACTCCAGAGTGCTGTTATGACTTAAATGTGTTGATCTTGGTGGGACATTGAAGAATGCAGCTTATTTGACAACTGACACAGCAATAGTGGTTAAAACGTGTGTTACCTGCAAATAACAGCTTAAAAGCCTCTTCCCTGCGTGAAACAGCTATTACAGCCTTTTTACCACATTAAACTTGTAAAAGCATTGTTTTGCACTTATTTGATGTTTAGACGCCATTTTGTGTTTAAAGACACTGGAATCACATTGAAACGAAAGAAGATCCACTGTTATGACTTAAATGTGTTGATCTCGGTGGGACATTGAAGAATGCAGCTTATTTGACAACTGACACAGCAATAGTGGTTAAAATGTGTGTTACCTGCAAATAACAGCTTAAAAGCCTCTTCCCTGCGTGAAACAGCTATTACAGCCTTTTCACCACATTAAACTTGTAAAAGCATTGTTTTGCACTTATTTGATGTTTAGACGCCATTTTGTGTTCAAAGACACTGGAATCACATTGAAACGAAAGAAGATCCACTGTTATGACTTAAATGTGTTGATCTCGGTGGGACATTGAAGAATGCAGCTTATTTGACAACTGACACAGCAATAGTGGTTAAAACGTGTGTTACCTGCAAATAACAGCTTAAAAGCCTCTTCCCTGCGTGAAACAGCTATTACAGCCTTTTCACCACATTAAACTTGTAAAAGCATTGTTTTGCACTTATTTGATGTTTAGACGCCATTTTGTGTTCAAAGACACTGGAATCACATTGAAACGAAAGAAGATCCACTCCAGAGTGCTGTTATGACTTAAATGTGTTGATCTCGGTGGGACATTGAAGAATGCAGCTTATTTGACAACTGACACAGCAATAGTGGTTAAAACGTGTGTTACCTGCAAATAACAGCTTAAAAGCCTCTTCCCTGCGTGAAACAGCTATTACAGCCTTTTCACCACATTAAACTTGTAAAAGCATTGTTTTGCACTTATTTGATGTTTAGACGCCATTTTGTGTTCAAAGACACTGGAATCACATTGAAACGAAAGCAGATCCACTCCAGAGTGCTGTTATGACTTAAATGTGTTGATCTCGGTGGGACATTGAAGAATGCAGCTTATTTGACAACTGACACAGCAATAGTGGTTAAAACGTGTGTTACCTGCAAATAACAGCTTAAAAGCCTCTTCCCTGCGTGAACAGCTATTAAAGCCTTTTCACCACATTAAACTTGTAAAAGCATTGTTTTGCACTTATTTGATGTTTAGACGCCATTTTGTGTTCAAAGACACTGGAATCACATTGAAACGAAAGCAGATCCACTCCAGAGTGCTGTTATGACTTAAATGTGTTGATCTTGGTGGGACATTGAAGAATGCAGCTTATTTGACAACTGACACAGCAATAGTGGTTAAAACGTGTGTTACCTGCAAATAACAGCTTAAAAGCCTCTTCCCTGCGTGAAACAGCTATTACAGCCTTTTCACCACATTAAACTTGTAAAAGCATTGTTTTGCACTTATTTGATGTTTAGACGCCATTTTGTGTTCAAAGACACTGGAATCACATTGAAACGAAAGCAGATCCACTCCAGAGTGCTGTTATGACTTAAATGTGTTGATCTCGGTGGGACATTGAAGAATGCAGCTTATTTGACAACTGACACAGCAATAGTGGTTAAAACGTGTGTTACCTGCAAATAACAGCTTAAAAGCCTCTTCCCTGCGTGAAACAGCTATTACAGCCTTTTCACCACATTAAACTTGTAAAAGCATTGTTTTGCACTTATTTGATGTTTAGACGCCATTTTGTGTTCAAAGACACTGGAATCACATTGAAACGAAAGCAGATCCACTCCAGAGTGCTGTTATGACTTAAATGTGTTGATCTTGGTGGGACATTGAAGAATGCAGCTTATTTGACAACTGACACAGCAATAGTGGTTAAAACGTGTGTTACCTGCAAATAACAGCTTAAAAGCCTCTTCCCTGCGTGAAACAGCTATTACAGCCTTTTTACCACATTAAACTTGTAAAAGCATTGTTTTGCACTTATTTGATGTTTAGACGCCATTTTGTGTTTAAAGACACTGGAATCACATTGAAACGAAAGAAGATCCACTGTTATGACTTAAATGTGTTGATCTCGGTGGGACATTGAAGAATGCAGCTTATTTGACAACTGACACAGCAATAGTGGTTAAAATGTGTGTTACCTGCAAATAACAGCTTAAAAGCCTCTTCCCTGCGTGAAACAGCTATTACAGCCTTTTCACCACATTAAACTTGTAAAAGCATTGTTTTGCACTTATTTGATGTTTAGACGCCATTTTGTGTTCAAAGACACTGGAATCACATTGAAACGAAAGAAGATCCACTGTTATGACTTAAATGTGTTGATCTCGGTGGGACATTGAAGAATGCAGCTTATTTGACAACTGACACAGCAATAGTGGTTAAAACGTGTGTTACCTGCAAATAACAGCTTAAAAGCCTCTTCCCTGCGTGAAACAGCTATTACAGCCTTTTCACCACATTAAACTTGTAAAAGCATTGTTTTGCACTTATTTGATGTTTAGACGCCATTTTGTGTTCAAAGACACTGGAATCACATTGAAACGAAAGAAGATCCACTGTTATGACTTAAATGTGTTGATCTCGGTGGGACATTGAAGAATGCAGCTTATTTGACAACTGACACAGCAATAGTGGTTAAAACGTGTGTTACCTGCAAATAACAGCTTAAAAGCCTCTTCCCTGCGTGAAACAGCTATTACAGCCTTTTCACCACATTAAACTTGTAAAAGCATTGTTTTGCACTTATTTGATGTTTAGACGCCATTTTGTGTTCAAAGACACTGGAATCACATTGAAACGAAAGAAGATCCACTCCAGAGTGCTGTTATGACTTAAATGTGTTGATCTCGGTGGGACATTGAAGAATGCAGCTTATTTGACAACTGACACAGCAATAGTGGTTAAAACGTGTGTTACCTGCAAATAACAGCTTAAAAGCCTCTTCCCTGCGTGAAACAGCTATTACAGCCTTTTCACCACATTAAACTTGTAAAAGCATTGTTTTGCACTTATTTGATGTTTAGACGCCATTTTGTGTTCAAAGACACTGGAATCACATTGAAACGAAAGCAGATCCACTCCAGAGTGCTGTTATGACTTAAATGTGTTGATCTCGGTGGGACATTGAAGAATGCAGCTTATTTGACAACTGACACAGCAATAGTGGTTAAAATGTGTGTTACCTGCAAATAACAGCTTAAAAGCCTCTTCCCTGCGTGAAACAGCTATTACAGCCTTTTCACCACATTAAACTTGTAAAAGCATTGTTTTGCACTTATTTGATGTTTAGACGCCATTTTGTGTTCAAAGACACTGGAATCACATTGAAACGAAAGAAGATCCACTGTTATGACTTAAATGTGTTGATCTCGGTGGGACATTGAAGAATGCAGCTTATTTGACAACTGACACAGCAATAGTGGTTAAAACGTGTGTTACCTGCAAATAACAGCTTAAAAGCCTCTTCCCTGCGTGAAACAGCTATTACAGCCTTTTCACCACATTAAACTTGTAAAAGCATTGTTTTGCACTTATTTGATGTTTAGACGCCATTTTGTGTTCAAAGACACTGGAATCACATTGAAACGAAAGAAGATCCACTGTTATGACTTAAATGTGTTGATCTCGGTGGGACATTGAAGAATGCAGCTTATTTGACAACTGACACAGCAATAGTGGTTAAAACGTGTGTTACCTGCAAATAACAGCTTAAAAGCCTCTTCCCTGCGTGAAACAGCTATTACAGCCTTTTCACCACATTAAACTTGTAAAAGCATTGTTTTGCACTTATTTGATGTTTAGACGCCATTTTGTGTTCAAAGACACTGGAATCACATTGAAACGAAAGCAGATCCACTCCAGAGTGCTTTTATGACTTAAATGTGTTGATCTCGGTGGGACATTGAAGAATGCAGCTTATTTGACAACTGACACTGCAATAGTGGTTAAAACGTGTTACCTGCAAATAACAGCTTAAAAGCCTCTTCCCTGCGTGAAACAGCTATTACAGCCTTTTCACCACATTAAACTTGTAAAAGCATTGTTTTGCACTTATTTGATGTTTAGACGCCATTTTGTGTTCAAAGACACTGGAATCAAATTGAAACGAAAGCAGATCCACTCCAGAGTGCTGTTATGACTTAAATGTGTTGATCTCGGTGGGACATTGAAGAATGCAGCTTATTTGACAACTGACACAGCAATAGTGGTTAAAACGTGTGTTACCTGCAAATAACAGCTTAAAAGCCTCTTCCCTGCGTGAACAGCTATTAAAGCCTTTTCACCACATTAAACTTGTAAAAGCATTGTTTTGCACTTATTTGATGTTTAGACGCCATTTTGTGTTCAAAGACACTGGAATCACATTGAAACGAAAGCAGATCCACTCCAGAGTGCTGTTATGACTTAAATGTGTTGATCTCGGTGGGACATTGAAGAATGCAGCTTATTTGACAACTGACACAGCAATAGTGGTCAAAACGTGTGTTACCTGCAAATAACAGCTTAAAAGCCTCTTCCCTGCGTGAAACAGCTATTACAGCCTTTTCACCACATTAAACTTGTAAAAGCATTGTTTTGCACTTATTTGATGTTTAGACGCCATTTTGTGTTCAAAGACACTGGAATCACATTGAAACGAAAGCAGATCCACTCCAGAGTGCTGTTATGACTTAAATGTGTTGATCTCGGTGGGACATTGAAGAATGCAGCTTATTTGACAACTGACACAGCAATAGTGGTTAAAACGTGTGTTACCTGCAAATAACAGCTTAAAAGCCTCTTCCCTGCGTGAAACAGCTATTACAGCCTTTTCACCACATTAAACTTGTAAAAGCATTGTTTTGCACTTATTTGATGTTTAGACGCCATTTTGTGTTCAAAGACACTGGAATCACATTGAAACGAAAGCAGATCCACTCCAGAGTGCTGTTATGACTTAAATGTGTTGATCTTGGTGGGACATTGAAGAATGCAGCATATTTGACAACTGACACAGCAATAGTGGTTAAAACGTGTGTTACCTGCAAATAACAGCTTAAAAGCCTCTTCCCTGCGTGAAACAGCTATTACAGCCTTTTTACCACATTAAACTTGTAAAAGCATTGTTTTGCACTTATTTGATGTTTAGACGCCATTTTGTGTTTAAAGACACTGGAATCACATTGAAACGAAAGAAGATCCACTGTTATGACTTAAATGTGTTGATCTCGGTGGGACATTGAAGAATGCAGCTTATTTGACAACTGACACAGCAATAGTGGTTAAAATGTGTGTTACCTGCAAATAACAGCTTAAAAGCCTCTTCCCTGCGTGAAACAGCTATTACAGCCTTTTCACCACATTAAACTTGTAAAAGCATTGTTTTGCACTTATTTGATGTTTAGACGCCATTTTGTGTTCAAAGACACTGGAATCACATTGAAACGAAAGAAGATCCACTGTTATGACTTAAATGTGTTGATCTCGGTGGGACATTGAAGAATGCAGCTTATTTGACAACTGACACAGCAATAGTGGTTAAAACGTGTGTTACCTGCAAATAACAGCTTAAAAGCCTCTTCCCTGCGTGAAACAGCTATTACAGCCTTTTCACCACATTAAACTTGTAAAAGCATTGTTTTGCACTTATTTGATGTTTAGACGCCATTTTGTGTTCAAAGACACTGGAATCACATTGAAACGAAAGAAGATCCACTGTTATGACTTAAATGTGTTGATCTCGGTGGGACATTGAAGAATGCAGCTTATTTGACAACTGACACAGCAATAGTGGTTAAAACGTGTGTTACCTGCAAATAACAGCTTAAAAGCCTCTTCCCTGCGTGAAACAGCTATTACAGCCTTTTCACCACATTAAACTTGTAAAAGCATTGTTTTGCACTTATTTGATGTTTAGACGCCATTTTGTGTTCAAAGACACTGGAATCACATTGAAACGAAAGAAGATCCACTCCAGAGTGCTGTTATGACTTAAATGTGTTGATCTCGGTGGGACATTGAAGAATGCAGCTTATTTGACAACTGACACAGCAATAGTGGTTAAAACGTGTGTTACCTGCGAATAACAGCTTAAAAGCCTCTTCCCTGCGTGAAACAGCTATTACAGCCTTTTCACCACATTAAACTTGTAAAAGCATTGTTTTGCACTTATTTGATGTTTAGACGCCATTTTGTGTTCAAAGACACTGGAATCACATTGAAACGAAAGCAGATCCACTCCAGAGTGCTGTTATGACTTAAATGTGTTGATCTCGGTGGGACATTGAAGAATGCAGCTTATTTGACAACTGACACAGCAATAGTGGTTAAAATGTGTGTTACCTGCAAATAACAGCTTAAAAGCCTCTTCCCTGCGTGAAACAGCTATTACAGCCTTTTCACCACATTAAACTTGTAAAAGCATTGTTTTGCACTTATTTGATGTTTAGACGCCATTTTGTGTTCAAAGACACTGGAATCACATTGAAACGAAAGAAGATCCACTGTTATGACTTAAATGTGTTGATCTCGGTGGGACATTGAAGAATGCAGCTTATTTGACAACTGACACAGCAATAGTGGTTAAAACGTGTGTTACCTGCAAATAACAGCTTAAAAGCCTCTTCCCTGCGTGAAACAGCTATTACAGCCTTTTCACCACATTAAACTTGTAAAAGCATTGTTTTGCACTTATTTGATGTTTAGACGCCATTTTGTGTTCAAAGACACTGGAATCACATTGAAACGAAAGAAGATCCACTGTTATGACTTAAATGTGTTGATCTCGGTGGGACATTGAAGAATGCAGCTTATTTGACAACTGACACAGCAATAGTGGTTAAAACGTGTGTTACCTGCAAATAACAGCTTAAAAGCCTCTTCCCTGCGTGAAACAGCTATTACAGCCTTTTCACCACATTAAACTTGTAAAAGCATTGTTTTGCACTTATTTGATGTTTAGACGCCATTTTGTGTTCAAAGACACTGGAATCACATTGAAACGAAAGAAGATCCACTCCAGAGTGCTGTTATGACTTAAATGTGTTGATCTCGGTGGGACATTGAAGAATGCAGCTTATTTGACAACTGACACAGCAATAGTGGTTAAAACGTGTGTTACCTGCAAATAACAGCTTAAAAGCCTCTTCCCTGCGTGAAACAGCTATTACAGCCTTTTCACCACATTAAACTTGTAAAAGCATTGTTTTGCACTTATTTGATGTTTAGACGCCATTTTGTGTTCAAAGACACTGGAATCACATTGAAACGAAAGAAGATCCACTGTTATGACTTAAATGTGTTGATCTCGGTGGGACATTGAAGAATGCAGCTTATTTGACAACTGACACAGCAATAGTGGTTAAAATGTGTGTTACCTGCAAATAACAGCTTAAAAGCCTCTTCCCTGCGTGAACAGCTATCACAGCCTTTACACCACATTAAACTTGTAAAAGCATTGTTTTGCACTTATTTGATGTTTAGACGCCATTTTGTGTTCAAAGACACTGGAATCACATTGAAACGAAAGCAGATCCACTCCAGAGTGCTTTTATGACTTAAATGTGTTGATCTCGGTGGGACATTGAAGAATGCAGCTTATTTGACAACTGACACAGCAATAGTGGTTAAAACGTGTGTTACCTGCAAATAACAGCTTAAAAGCCTCTTCCCTGCGTGAAACAGCTATTACAGCCTTTTCACCACATTAAACTTGTAAAAGCATTGTTTTGCACTTATTTGATGTTTAGACGCCATTTTGTGTTCAAAGACACTGGAATCACATTGAAACGAAAGAAGATCCACTGTTATGACTTAAATGTGTTGATCTTGGTGGGACATTGAAGAATGCAGCTTATTTGACAACTGACACAGCAATAGTGGTTAAAACGTGTGTTACCTGCAAATAACAGCTTAAAAGCCTCTTCCCTGCGTGAAACAGCTATTACAGCCTTTTCACCACATTAAACTTGTAAAAGCATTGTTTTGCACTTATTTGATGTTTAGACGCCATTTTGTGTTCAAAGACACTGGAATCACATTGAAACGAAAGCAGATCCACTCCAGAGTGCTGTTATGACTTAAATGTGTTGATCTCGGTGGGACATTGAAGAATGCAGCTTATTTGACAACTGACACAGCAATAGTGGTTAAAATGTGTGTTACCTGCAAATAACAGCTTAAAAGCCTCTTCCCTGCGTGAACAGCTATTACAGCCTTTTCACCACATTAAACTTGTAAAAGCATTGTTTTGCACTTATTTGATGTTTAGACGCCATTTTGTGTTCAAAGACACTGGAATCACATTGAAACGAAAGCAGATCCACTCCAGAGTGCTGTTATGACTTAAATGTGTTGATCTCGGTGGGACATTGAAGAATGCAGCTTATTTGACAACTGACACAGCAATAGTGGTTAAAACGTGTGTTACCTGCAAATAACAGCTTAAAAGCCTCTTCCCTGCGTGAAACAGCTATTACAGCCTTTTCACCACATTAAACTTGTAAAAGCATTGTTTTGCACTTATTTGATGTTTAGACGCCATTTTGTGTTCAAAGACACTGGAATCACATTGAAACGAAAGCAGATCCACTCCAGAGTGCTTTTATGACTTAAATGTGTTGATCTCGGTGGGACATTGAAGAATGCAGCTTATTTGACAACTGACACTGCAATAGTGGTTAAAACGTGTGTTACCTGCAAATAACAGCTTAAAAGCCTCTTCCCTGCGTGAAACAGCTATTACAGCCTTTTCACCACATTAAACTTGTAAAAGCATTGTTTTGCACTTATTTGATGTTTAGACGCCATTTTGTGTTTAAAGACACTGGAATCACATTGAAACGAAAGAAGATCCACTGTTATGACTTAAATGTGTTGATCTCGGTGGGACATTGAAGAATGCAGCTTATTTGACAACTGACACAGCAATAGTGGTTAAAATGTGTGTTACCTGCAAATAACAGCTTAAAAGCCTCTTCCCTGCGTGAAACAGCTATTACAGCCTTTTCACCACATTAAACTTGTAAAAGCATTGTTTTGCACTTATTTGATGTTTAGACGCCATTTTGTGTTCAAAGACACTGGAATCACATTGAAACGAAAGAAGATCCACTGTTATGACTTAAATGTGTTGATCTCGGTGGGACATTGAAGAATGCAGCTTATTTGACAACTGACACAGCAATAGTGGTTAAAACGTGTGTTACCTGCAAATAACAGCTTAAAAGCCTCTTCCCTGCGTGAAACAGCTATTACAGCCTTTTCACCACATTAAACTTGTAAAAGCATTGTTTTGCACTTATTTGATGTTTAGACGCCATTTTGTGTTTAAAGACACTGGAATCACATTGAAACGAAAGAAGATCCACTGTTATGACTTAAATGTGTTGATCTCGGTGGGACATTGAAGAATGCAGCTTATTTGACAACTGACACAGCAATAGTGGTTAAAATGTGTGTTACCTGCAAATAACAGCTTAAAAGCCTCTTCCCTGCGTGAAACAGCTATTACAGCCTTTTCACCACATTAAACTTGTAAAAGCATTGTTTTGCACTTATTTGATGTTTAGACGCCATTTTGTGTTCAAAGACACTGGAATCACATTGAAACGAAAGAAGATCCACTGTTATGACTTAAATGTGTTGATCTCGGTGGGACATTGAAGAATGCAGCTTATTTGACAACTGACACAGCAATAGTGGTTAAAACGTGTGTTACCTGCAAATAACAGCTTAAAAGCCTCTTCCCTGCGTGAAACAGCTATTACAGCCTTTTCACCACATTAAACTTGTAAAAGCATTGTTTTGCACTTATTTGATGTTTAGACGCCATTTTGTGTTCAAAGACACTGGAATCACATTGAAACGAAAGAAGATCCACTGTTATGACTTAAATGTGTTGATCTCGGTGGGACATTGAAGAATGCAGCTTATTTGACAACTGACACAGCAATAGTGGTTAAAACGTGTGTTACCTGCAAATAACAGCTTAAAAGCCTCTTCCCTGCGTGAAACAGCTATTACAGCCTTTTCACCACATTAAACTTGTAAAAGCATTGTTTTGCACTTATTTGATGTTTAGACGCCATTTTGTGTTCAAAGACACTGGAATCACATTGAAACGAAAGAAGATCCACTCCAGAGTGCTGTTATGACTTAAATGTGTTGATCTCGGTGGGACATTGAAGAATGCAGCTTATTTGACAACTGACACAGCAATAGTGGTTAAAACGTGTGTTACCTGCAAATAACAGCTTAAAAGCCTCTTCCCTGCGTGAAACAGCTATTACAGCCTTTTCACCACATTAAACTTGTAAAAGCATTGTTTTGCACTTATTTGATGTTTAGACGCCATTTTGTGTTCAAAGACACTGGAATCACATTGAAACGAAAGAAGATCCACTGTTATGACTTAAATGTGTTGATCTCGGTGGGACATTGAAGAATGCAGCTTATTTGACAACTGACACAGCAATAGTGGTTAAAATGTGTGTTACCTGCAAATAACAGCTTAAAAGCCTCTTCCCTGCGTGAACAGCTATCACAGCCTTTTCACCACATTAAACTTGTAAAAGCATTGTTTTGCACTTATTTGATGTTTAGACGCCATTTTGTGTTCAAAGACACTGGAATCACATTGAAACGAAAGCAGATCCACTCCAGAGTGCTTTTATGACTTAAATGTGTTGATCTCGGTGGGACATTGAAGAATGCAGCTTATTTGACAACTGACACAGCAATAGTGGTTAAAACGTGTGTTACCTGCAAATAACAGCTTAAAAGCCTCTTCCCTGCGTGAAACAGCTATTACAGCCTTTTCACCACATTAAACTTGTAAAAGCATTGTTTTGCACTTATTTGATGTTTAGACGCCATTTTGTGTTTAAAGACACTGGAATCACATTGAAACGAAAGAAGATCCACTGTTATGACTTAAATGTGTTGATCTCGGTGGGACATTGAAGAATGCAGCTTATTTGACAACTGACACAGCAATAGTGGTTAAAATGTGTGTTACCTGCAAATAACAGCTTAAAAGCCTCTTCCCTGCGTGAAACAGCTATTACAGCCTTTTCACCACATTAAACTTGTAAAAGCATTGTTTTGCACTTATTTGATGTTTAGACGCCATTTTGTGTTCAAAGACACTGGAATCACATTGAAACGAAAGCAGATCCACTCCAGAGTGCTTTTATGACTTAAATGTGTTGATCTCGGTGGGACATTGAAGAATGCAGCTTATTTGACAACTGACACACCAATAGTGGTTAAAACGTGTGTTACCTGCAAATAACAGCTTAAAAGCCTCTTCCCTGCGTGAAACAGCTATTACAGCCTTTTCACCACATTAAACTTGTAAAAGCATTGTTTTGCACTTATTTGATGTTTAGACGCCATTTTGTGTTCAAAGACACTGGAATCACATTGAAACGAAAGAAGATCCACTGTTATGACTTAAATGTGTTGATCTCGGTGGGACATTGAAGAATGCAGCTTATTTGACAACTGACACAGCAATAGTGGTTAAAACGTGTGTTACCTGCAAATAACAGCTTAAAAGCCTCTTCCCTGCGTGAAACAGCTATTACAGCCTTTTCACCACATTAAACTTGTTGTAGGATGATAAGGGTTAATGCCTAGTGGTACCTACGTAAACTGTGTATGTAAGGAAATTATGATATTAAAATATGTATATCAATGTATATTAATCTACAATTCTAATACCTGCACTCGTAAAAGGGGCACCATCTGTTGGTCAGACAGAACTTTATAGAATTCACGTTAATGACTCTAATGACCACTTATTCCTTAATTCACAATTAATCAACGTCTTTTAATAAATCAGTCTCATTCCTTAGATCATAAGTTCTTGAAATAGGGATCTTTGTATTCTGCACAGAAGAAATATCCACGGACAACGACTTTATGCTTTAGGTGAATTTATTGATTAACTAGAGATTAAACAAAAGTGAATAAAGCAATGACAGATGTAATAAACAAAACACCAATACAATGCCAGAAATATAACTGAAATGTGATTAACAGCTCATCTAGCACGTTTGGCTATAAAGGCGAGTGTGTTCTTCCTAAGAATTTGGGCTCCTTCGTAAGAGGAAAAGGTGAATAATGGGATAAGTGACCTCACAGATATTAGATATTAACAGACGCTATACTTAGTTTCACCCTGCAACTCGGTCATTACTGTTGAATGCGGATTCGGTCTTACTTTGGGACGCTTCTTCTCGGCTTACTGAAACTCCAAGCGGTCGCTGTTCCTGTCGGTGACGTAGACCAGGAGGGATCTTCCTTGCCGTGGACCGAGGGAACCGTTAGCGCCGATCTGCGGTAGTTTCGTGGCGGGCGTCCGTCTTTGCCGTAGTCCGTCTTAGTTCAACAGCTGTCTTCTCCTTGAGTTCGGCCGGGTGGCTTAGGTATAAACGTTAGTCAATATGCCAAATCTTGCAGCCGCTGGTTGAACTAGCATTGATCAAAAGACTTGCGTAAAAAGGAAAACTAAAAATACAAAAATGAGGAATCTAACGACAAGCGAATTACTCTAATAAAAGGAGTAAAAATTGGGAACTAAGAAAAGTACGAACTTAAAGAGGGTGATGAGAGGTAAGAGAAGACCGGATGGCCAGCGCCTGGTGGCACGAGCGGGGAGGCCAGAGCCGGGGGCAAAGCCAGGAGGGCAGAGCGCCCGGACGCCAGAAGCTTGGAGGGAAGAACGCGCAAAGCTCGCTCCTGGTGTCTGTGACACGCAGCTTTTATGCTGACCGAGGGGGCGTGTCCAGGAGGGACCCATTCGAGTTACAGTCCGAAATCTTTGTGATTTAAACTGTTAAACCAAAACGAAATGCAATCCTATGACTAGAACGTTTGAACACCATCTCGCCGTTATGGTCAAAGTTGGCACAAAGAATGAACAAATGAAACATGAACTGTAAACATTTTTCTGTACAAATCATTTTTGGTAGAGTTCAAAGGATCCAACACATACAATGCAAACCTATCAAGCTAGCCCAAACAAGTTTGGTAACTTAGTAAGCATTTTGTCCTTGGTGATGCGGGCAGATTAATGAGCAAACATATTTTCGTCTGACTGCGTGAGTGCAGTAGTTATGTCCATTACAATGATCATGTTCATTTTTAGCAATTTTGGTAACTTCTCTGTTCTTCGTCGTAGAACAACGGGACGTTCGCCCGTATGCTTATAATTCCTCAATGATTATTATGGATGGTTTTAAACTAATATTAAACACATATCTCATCCTTTTCTTGAATTGGTCAAAATGTGAACATGATTTCCTGCAGAGTTCATGTGACCTCTCTCTGCATGCCAGCAGACCAGGTCATTAGTTTATGACTCCCAAGAGGGGAGGAAGGGGTCTTCACCATGCCTTGGGAGCAAATGGTGAGGAAGAGATATGGTGTTATCCTTTATACTTCAATCGAGGCTCTCTGTCAAACAAAGGTGTTAATCAGTTTCCAGATGTGTTTAGGTGCCTCAAAGTCTGGTGACTCTGAAGGTCTGGTCCTCCTTGTCCGGGGGTGCGTGGAGATCTTGTAGATGCTCTGATTTAAGGGTTCGTAAATACTCTCACCGAGCCATAAAGAGGACTCACACTTCCTCCAAGTGGTCTGAAGGAGAATGTTTACTCATCTGCTATGAGGGGACCTTAGTCTGTATATCTTTTAAAGGTGAATAGTTCATCTTTCGTTCGTTGAGAAGTCACATCCGAGAATCGTGGGGCTGTAGCCCCTACATATCCCCCACTCGATCCGATGTTGCCTTGTCGTAGGGAACCTCGGATCGTCCAGGTAGATTCGAAGGATGAATCAGAGGGATTAGTTGTTCAGGTGGCATACAACAGTTTAATGACCAGAGTTGATATTTCTATCAGGGTAAAACTTAACATATAACTATCCTATGGGCGCATCTCTAACAGGCTTCTTTAAGCTAATGTAGCATGCACATCTTAGGCTAGTCTGGGCCATGGGTTTCTTACCTACGGCTATGCTGTCTGCTATGATCCAACTTCTTGCAGCATGTCAAACGTAACTGAGGTTAACATTGTGTGTGAGCATAGTCAAAGAACGCGATAGAAAGGTGAGACTTTACCGCACGCAGTGTCTTATGTAGAGTCATGCCATGGGCTTTTTACCATGAGGACGTTTTTTTTATAGGTCCTATGGTTTGAGTTTGTTGTTACTGTTGTTCTGTTACTTCCACGTCATTCTGCTTGTGTGTTAGAGAACTTCTGCAGTTGCTGCAACAAGTAGATTGTATTTTGAGATTCAGTATCACCCCCACTTGTAGGTGGATGATTATTTCGAGTGGCAAGTATAGAGAGATGACAACTAGAGGGTAAAACAATTGGTGACAGACCAGAGTATCAGGCACCAATAGTATTTTGCTACTACGGATGTTACTCGGTAAAGACAATTTGTTGGTTGTTTAGCAATTTGAAATTTTGTTTCCCCCACTTGTAACTGCTGCCACAAGTGTCTAGATTTTGTCTATCTGTGGAGACGTTTAGGTCCCTGTTAAATCCTATAGGATTTTTGTTGAGCTTGGTCTGGTTCTGATGAACCGATTTGACCACTGGCTCTTTTTGACCTTTGTCTTGGTCTTGTTAAACAACTGGCGAGAGCTTTTCTGTCCTCAAGTTTGGACTTTCCCCAGTGTGGGGGAAATTTGCGCGCAAACATTTTTTGTACCTGCTTTTCTGCTCTAAATTTTTTTTATGTGTGGCCTTGGAGCCACCAATTTGATTGCCTGATGTGGTTTTAAATTTTTCTGTATGGTACGCAGGGAGTCATGGGCATGCAAGGGCATCACCCCCCCTGTGGCTATGCGGTACCACGATCGTCGGGGAAGTGAGTGCTGCGGAGACACGCACCAAGAGGCCCTTGACGACCTGCAGTGATGTACGAGCGTTTGTACAAGTGTTGCAGGCCAGGGATGGACTTAATGTCCTCGCAGGAGATGGGAGGATCATTGGCATCTGACAAGTGCAGCATCATCTTACTGATTGCTGGGTCGTGAGCTTGGAGTGTGACCAAGTCTGAGTCAGATAAGGCGGGGGTGGTCGCGAGAAGCGTGTATGTGGTCGTAGCCACCGGAGGCAAGGCTGTGGCTTGCTCCACTTATGATGCAACATTTTGTGTAGGTCCAGTTGTTTGATTGGACACTACTTCTGAGGAACCCCCACTTGTGTCTTGTTGTGCCACTGATTCACTCTCTTTAGTGATTCTTAGCAGGTCAACTTGAACACTGGGTGGTTTGACTTCCGTCTCAAGAGCGTAGCATTGAGCGGCATTTTGTTGCAGAACATCGATGGGTAGAGGTTGGCGGACCTGTGTCCAGATATTTAGGTTTTTGAGATCAATCAGTGGTTCGAATCGATTGATCAGATCTTTGCCAATCAGGAGAGGAATGGCGTTGAGGGGCGATATGTAGACAGGGTGGAGGAAAGTCATCTGTCCAATAGTTAGTTGGATCAGAGCCCTGTTTTTTACCATTATATTGTCCAGACCGTACGGTTGGATCTCAATGGAGCACTTCTGCGACTTCAAGTCTCTGTTTGAACGGTGCGCTATGGACCGTAACTTGTTGAACAGCGTTGGAGACATCAGGGTGATATCTGCAGCAGTGTCGAGGAGGGCTTCGTGCACCAGTTCGTTTTCAAGGGTTGCGGATAAGTAAACTTTTCGCGAGCTACCCTTTTCGGTCAGGTTGCACAAAAGTTGGAGATGTGGCTCACCCTTGTTTTGGCGTGAGTGTTCAGGTAGATGGGACCGAGAGGCGGTCCCAGTCTCCACTGAGGTAACTGATCTGGTTACAGTTTTCTTTTCTTTTTCTTTAAACAGGCTTTCGACCATACGCCTGATGTATTTGAGGTCTTTTGGGTTGAGACCTGGTGGTTTATATTTACCTTTAGAGCTGTGATTGTTCGCTTGGTTAGCTCGTTTGGTATTATCTCCCTTTGAGTCATCGTTGGATGAATCCTGTTTAAGGGACTGTTTATTACGAGGGTGAGTGTCTCGAATGTTACATCGATCACTTCCTCTGTTGTTCCAAGGCTGAGGGTTCTCCTGGCGGTTTGTTAAAAACCTACCTGAGAGTGAGAATGGAACACGGTCTCTCGGTTTGAACTCGAGATTCATTGGTCCTCTACCAGACCCTGGTGGTGGTTGAGGTAAAGGCTGGTTTCTCGTTTGGGCGGGTTGTTGCTTTTTTCGGAGGGGAGTTTTGTGGGACTGTGTTTTAGAAACTCCTCCTAATTCTGAGGTCTTGGCATCGAGGCTAAAGACCGTGTTAGGTTCCACAAATTTGTTTGTGGTCTGTTTTTGTTTTGCAAAACCCTTTAGAGCGAGTCCTCTGAGTTGTCGACTCGTTAAGGTGTCTGGGCATGCCGCGACACCAAGATGATAGCTAGTAGTGGGATGGAGGTTCTGGATGAAGAGCGACTTGAAAGTGTGCTCTTCTTCCATCCCGGGTTCATTCGTAGAACCAAAGTAGGCCAGCCGAAGACGGTGGTAATACTGCTGGGGAGATTCTTGTCTTCCCTGGCGGACTGTCATGGCGGCAATCAAACCAGTCTGTGACTCGTAGTCAGAGAATTCCTCCACCATGGCTTGGCATAGCAGCTTATAATCTGCTTTGGTGTGGTCAGGCTGACGACTAAGGAAGCTGCTGACTTCTCGATTAGAAGTTACCATGATCAGGTAAATCTTATCGTCGACTGTGGCGTTTGGAAACTTCCGCAGATGGAACTCAATGTCTTTTAAATATTGGCGGGTGTGAGGATCGCCACTAAGAGTTGGTTCAAAGCGGTTTATGTGGCGTGCCATCTTATCCAGGTCCCTGTCTGAGGGACCCTGCGTGGGAAGGGCGCCTGAATTCGGTTCGAACAGCTGAATAGGGACCCGGCTCACCTTTTCAGGGGGGGTCTTGATGTCCCGATAGTGGGAGCCATGTTCAACTGGGAACATTGGAGAGGGATCCGAGGAAAAGTTTCCTCGAGTCGGTCTCGGAAGTGAAGCATCTCTTTCTGCTTCATGACGGGGATCATCAAGGAGGAGTTTGAGCCTACGATTCTGCTTGTCAGAGTCCTGTAGCTCTTTCTTAGCATCCGCAAGTTCTTCCTCGTTGACTTTCTGTTGACGATATAACTCATCAACTGCATCTTTGGCAACAATCAGTTGTTGTTGCAGATCTCGGATCTCTTTCTGATCCGCTAGTTCCCACTTAACGTAGTCTTTGATTTGAGTTTTCAACTCGAATATTTCTTCGTTAGCTCTCTTGAAGCGATGTTCTGTCTTGTACAGTTCATCGTTCGGTTTCTCGACTTTTTCTCGAGTTGTAAACAAATACCTTTGACTAGCATGGAGAGATGTGCCTAGTCTGTAAATCTCAGCTTTTAGCTCAGCTCTTCTTTCCTCATCACTGTCCTCCTGTGAGGTACCAGATCGGATATTCAGAGGATCTCCTCGGCTATAGGATTTAAGTGAAACAGGTGAAGCCATGTTTGACTTTTAGCTTAGCCGTTAAGTGTAGGTAGTTTGGTAATTGAGTTTTCTTTCGGGTGCGTTTGGATTTAGCAACACATTATGTTAAATTCAGAGAATCTAATGTAAGTTTGTTTCCTAAATTTGTGCTATTTGAGATGAAGTGAATTAATTATTTTTGGTTCAATTAATTCAACTTAATTAATTGAAGATGAATTGTTCCGTTGAGCGGAGAAATTATCTTCAATGTTAGTGATTGTCAAATTACTAATTTATTTCTAGTTATCCAACAATGACTGTCAGGTGTTGATCACCTACGGATGCGCTGTTGTACCTGAATGAGAGCGAGGTAAACAGGGAGTGAGAACAAATTTGAAAAAAAAAAAAATGTTTTATTGTTATGAATTACAATTTGGATCAAAGCACAAAGTCTTGATCTATCTGTTTGAGTGTGGGTTGAATAAATCTTAAATTTGAATTAAGATTGAATAATCTTTTAATGAAATCAGGATCACTGTGGATTACTCCACTTACAGTCCACTTTTGATTTACCGCACATCTGATTTCAATCTTGCAAACCAAACTCAATCACCAAAACAGCCAGTAGAGGGAGCTCTACTTTTATTCGAATGTAGTTACAAGAAAAGCCTTTAGGGCGCTCTTGTGTTCTAGTATAGTTGCTTAAGCAACCAGCAGAGGGAGCTCATTTATTTTGACTGCAGTTGCGAGGGCAACCGGCAGGGGAGCTGTTTCTCCTTTGACCGCAGTCGAAGAAGAGTTGGGGCAGGAAGTGACGTATTTTGTAGCCCTGGGCCGTTTCATGTTACAGATTAGCACCAACACACAGCAGTTTAGCACAGCGGCTAGAAAAGTTAGCTCGGCGGCTAACGACAGAAGTACTCAGAAGCACAGTCACACGCTTTATCGTCATAAAGTTTGGTTTACTTCTAACGTTTTTAGCGGGTTCTCTTTAAAGGTATCAACAGCTGACGGGACGCTATTTGAGGTCGTTGCCTCGGCGACCGGTTTGTTTCACTTCCGCCGTGAGGACGGCTGTCTCTGTCAGCTTAGCTAGGCTGCTCAAAGGACAGGAGGTTTTCTGAATTAACTTAAAGACCCTGGAGACTCGCAGCGGAGTTTAGTTAAGACAGGACTCAGTGAAGTTATCGGAACGTCGCGATAACTTTAGTGTGCCAAATGGCCTTGTTACAATAAACGTGCAGTGATGTTACGGGGACGCGCGCTAAGCAGCGGTCTCTGTTAGCGTTCCGTTTCAGAGGGAACCTGGGTTCTCTGGTTTAATTAAAAATGCTCTGGAAACTCGCAGCAGCATATAATCAAAGCAGAACACGATAAAAGACCCGGAACATCGCGGAGAATTTAATGTGTTAAATAGGTTTTCTCTTTTAAGAACGTACAGGGGCGCTTCGCGTGAGCGCGTGTTATTGGCAACGTTTTTACTTCCACTGTGTGATACACAGTTGTTTCCGACCAGTGAGCTAGTCTGGTCTAGAAGCTTGGAAGTCTCTGATTTGAATTAGAAGTCCTGGAAACTCGCAGCAAAATCTATTCAAAACAGGACACGATTACGAGCCCGGAACATCGCGGAGGACGTAACGTGTAGAAGGCGTTATTTCAGAGCGTACGGCGACGCTATACGTTTAGCATTCAACAATGCAACAATCGGCACCCTTTGACAGTGCTCACACAGCTGGGAAGCCGGCGTGTTTACACGCGACTTTATGATCACGTGATATACACTAGTAGCGCTCAGGACAAGAAGAGGAGAAAAGAAAGGAGGGGGGGATTAGACTAGTCTTTCACCGTTAAATGTTACAGTTGTCCGTTTATATGACTTCGTTGCAGACACAATGATTTAAATCAGCCTCGCACGGCCGGCACCATAAAATATGTAGGATGATAAGGGTTAATGCCTAGTGGTACCTACGTAAACTGTGTATGTAAGGAAATTATGATATTAAAATATGTATATCAATGTATATTAATCTACAATTCTAATACCTGCACTCGTAAAAGGGGCACCATCTGTTGGTCAGACAGAACTTTATAGAATTCACGTTAATGACTCTAATGACCACTTATTCCTTAATTCACAATTAATCAACGTCTTTTAATAAATCAGTCTCATTCCTTAGATCATAAGTTCTTGAAATAGGGATCTTTGTATTCTGCACAGAAGAAATATCCACGGACAACGACTTTATGCTTTAGGTGAATTTATTGATTAACTAGAGATTAAACAAAAGTGAATAAAGCAATGACAGATGTAATAAACAAAACACCAATACAATGCCAGAAATATAACTGAAATGTGATTAACAGCTCATCTAGCACGTTTGGCTATAAAGGCGAGTGTGTTCTTCCTAAGAATTTGGGCTCCTTCGTAAGAGGAAAAGGTGAATAATGGGATAAGTGACCTCACAGATATTAGATATTAACAGACGCTATACTTAGTTTCACCCTGCAACTCGGTCATTACTGTTGAATGCGGATTCGGTCTTACTTTGGGACGCTTCTTCTCGGCTTACTGAAACTCCAAGCGGTCGCTGTTCCTGTCGGTGACGTAGACCAGGAGGGATCTTCCTTGCCGTGGACCGAGGGAACCGTTAGCGCCGATCTGCGGTAGTTTCGTGGCGGGCGTCCGTCTTTGCCGTAGTCCGTCTTAGTTCAACAGCTGTCTTCTCCTTGAGTTCGGCCGGGTGGCTTAGGTATAAACGTTAGTCAATATGCCAAATCTTGCAGCCGCTGGTTGAACTAGCATTGATCAAAAGACTTGCGTAAAAAGGAAAACTAAAAATACAAAAATGAGGAATCTAACGACAAGCGAATTACTCTAATAAAAGGAGTAAAAATTGGGAACTAAGAAAAGTACGAACTTAAAGAGGGTGATGAGAGGTAAGAGAAGACCGGATGGCCAGCGCCTGGTGGCACGAGCGGGGAGGCCAGAGCCGGGGGCAAAGCCAGGAGGGCAGAGCGCCCGGACGCCAGAAGCTTGGAGGGAAGAACGCGCAAAGCTCGCTCCTGGTGTCTGTGACACGCAGCTTTTATGCTGACCGAGGGGGCGTGTCCAGGAGGGACCCATTCGAGTTACAGTCCGAAATCTTTGTGATTTAAACTGTTAAACCAAAACGAAATGCAATCCTATGACTAGAACGTTTGAACACCATCTCGCCGTTATGGTCAAAGTTGGCACAAAGAATGAACAAATGAAACATGAACTGTAAACATTTTTCTGTACAAATCATTTTTGGTAGAGTTCAAAGGATCCAACACATACAATGCAAACCTATCAAGCTAGCCCAAACAAGTTTGGTAACTTAGTAAGCATTTTGTCCTTGGTGATGCGGGCAGATTAATGAGCAAACATATTTTCGTCTGACTGCGTGAGTGCAGTAGTTATGTCCATTACAATGATCATGTTCATTTTTAGCAATTTTGGTAACTTCTCTGTTCTTCGTCGTAGAACAACGGGACGTTCGCCCGTATGCTTATAATTCCTCAATGATTATTATGGATGGTTTTAAACTAATATTAAACACATATCTCATCCTTTTCTTGAATTGGTCAAAATGTGAACATGATTTCCTGCAGAGTTCATGTGACCTCTCTCTGCATGCCAGCAGACCAGGTCATTAGTTTATGACTCCCAAGAGGGGAGGAAGGGGTCTTCACCATGCCTTGGGAGCAAATGGTGAGGAAGAGATATGGTGTTATCCTTTATACTTCAATCGAGGCTCTCTGTCAAACAAAGGTGTTAATCAGTTTCCAGATGTGTTTAGGTGCCTCAAAGTCTGGTGACTCTGAAGGTCTGGTCCTCCTTGTCCGGGGGTGCGTGGAGATCTTGTAGATGCTCTGATTTAAGGGTTCGTAAATACTCTCACCGAGCCATAAAGAGGACTCACACTTCCTCCAAGTGGTCTGAAGGAGAATGTTTACTCATCTGCTATGAGGGGACCTTAGTCTGTATATCTTTTAAAGGTGAATAGTTCATCTTTCGTTCGTTGAGAAGTCACATCCGAGAATCGTGGGGCTGTAGCCCCTACATTGTAAAAGCATTGTTTTGCACTTATTTGATGTTTAGACGCCATTTTGTGTTCAAAGACACTGGAATCACATTGAAACGAAAGAAGATCCACTCCAGAGTGCTGTTATGACTTAAATGTGTTGATCTCGGTGGGACATTGAAGAATGCAGCTTATTTGACAACTGACACAGCAATAGTGGTTAAAACGTGTGTTACCTGCAAATAACAGCTTAAAAGCCTCTTCCCTGCGTGAAACAGCTATTACAGCCTTTTCACCACATTAAACTTGTAAAAGCATTGTTTTGCACTTATTTGATGTTTAGACGCCATTTTGTGTTCAAAGACACTGGAATCACATTGAAACGAAAGAAGATCCACTGTTATGACTTAAATGTGTTGATCTCGGTGGGACATTGAAGAATGCAGCTTATTTGACAACTGACACAGCAATAGTGGTTAAAATGTGTGTTACCTGCAAATAACAGCTTAAAAGCCTCTTCCCTGCGTGAACAGCTATCACAGCCTTTTCACCACATTAAACTTGTAAAAGCATTGTTTTGCACTTATTTGATGTTTAGACGCCATTTTGTGTTCAAAGACACTGGAATCACATTGAAACGAAAGCAGATCCACTCCAGAGTGCTTTTATGACTTAAATGTGTTGATCTCGGTGGGACATTGAAGAATGCAGCTTATTTGACAACTGACACAGCAATAGTGGTTAAAACGTGTGTTACCTGCAAATAACAGCTTAAAAGCCTCTTCCCTGCGTGAAACAGCTATTACAGCCTTTTCACCACATTAAACTTGTAAAAGCATTGTTTTGCACTTATTTGATGTTTAGACGCCATTTTGTGTTTAAAGACACTGGAATCACATTGAAACGAAAGAAGATCCACTGTTATGACTTAAATGTGTTGATCTCGGTGGGACATTGAAGAATGCAGCTTATTGCAGCTTATTTGACAACTGACACAGCAATAGTGGTTAAAACGTGTGTTACCTGCAAATAACAGCTTAAAAGCCTCTTCCCTGCGTGAAACAGCTATTACAGCCTTTTCACCACATTAAACTTGTAAAAGCATTGTTTTGCACTTATTTGATGTTTAGACGCCATTTTGTGTTCAAAGACACTGGAATCACATTGAAACGAAGAAGATCCACTGTTATGACTTAAATGTGTTGATCTCGGTGGGACATTGAAGAATGCAGCTTATTTGACAACTGACACAGGCAATAGTGGTTAAAACGTGTGTTACCTGCAAATAACAGCTTAAAAGCCTCTTCCCTGCGTGAAACAGCTATTACAGCCTTTTCACCACATTAAACTTGTAAAAGCATTGTTTTGCACATTATTTGATGTTTAGACGCCATTTTGTGTTCAAAGACACTGGAAATCACATTGAAACGAAAGAAGATCCACTGTTATGACTTAAATGTGTTGATCTCGGTGGGACATTGAAGAATGCAGCTTATTTGACAACTGACACAGCAATAGTGGTTAAAATGTGTGTTACCTGCAAATAACAGCTTAAAAGCCTCTTCCTGCGTGAACAGCTATTACAGCCTTTTCACCACATTAAACTTGTAAAAGCATTGTTTTGCACTTATTTGATGTTTAGACGCCATTTTGTGTTCAAAGACACTGGAATCACATTGAAACGAAAGCAGATCCACTCCAGAGTGCTGTTATGACTTAAATGTGTTGATCTCGGTGGGACATTGAAGAATGCAGCTTATTTGACAACTGACACAGCAATAGTGGTTAAAACGTGTGTCACCTGCAAATAACAGCTTAAAAGCCTCTTCCCTGCGTGAAACAGCTATTACAGCCTTTTCACCACATTAAACTTGTAAAAGCATTGTTTTGCACTTATTTGATGTTTAGACGCCATTTTGTGTTTAAAGACACTGGAATCACATTGAAACGAAAGAAGATCCACTGTTATGACTTAAATGTGTTGATCTCGGTGGGACATTGAAGAATGCAGCTTATTTGACAACTGACACAGCAATAGTGGTTAAAATGTGTGTTACCTGCAAATAACAGCTTAAAAGCCTCTTCCCTGCGTGAAACAGCTATTACAGCCTTTTCAGCACATTAAACTTGTAAAAGCATTGTTTTGCACTTATTTGATGTTTAGACGCCATTTTGTGTTCAAAGACAGTGGAATCACATTGAAACGAAAGAAGATCCACTGTTATGACTTAAATGTGTTGATCTCGGTGGGACATTGAAGAATGCAGCTTATTTGACAACTGACACAGCAATAGTGGTTAAAATGTGTGTTACCTGCAAATAACAGCTTAAAAGCCTCTTCCCTGCGTGAAACAGCTATTACAGCCTTTTCAGCACATTAAACTTGTAAAAGCATTGTTTTGCACTTATTTGATGTTTAGACGCCATTTTGTGTTCAAAGACAGTGGAATCACATTGAAACGAAAGAAGATCAACTGTTATGACTTAAATGTGTTGATCTCGGTGGGACATTGAAGAATGCAGCTTATTTGACAACTGACACAGCAATAGTGGTTAAAACGTGTGTTACCTGCAAATAACAGCTTAAAAGCCTCTTCCCTGCGTGAAACAGCTATTACAGCCTTTTCACCACATTAAACTTGTAAAAGCATTGTTTTGCACTTATTTGATGTTTAGACGCCATTTTGTGTTCAAAGACAGTGGAATCACATTGAAACGAAAGAAGATCAACTGTTATGACTTAAATGTGTTGATCTCGGTGGGACATTGAAGAATGCAGCTTATTTGACAACTGACACAGCAATAGTGGTTAAAACGTGTGTTACCTGCAAATAACAGCTTAAAAGCCTCTTCCCTGCGTGAAACAGCTATTACAGCCTTTTCACCACATTAACTTGTAAAAGCATTGTTTTGCACTTATTTGATGTTTAGACGCCATTTTGTGTTCAAAGACACTGGAATCACATTGAAACGAAAGAAGATCCACTGTTATGACTTAAATGTGTTGATCTCGGTGGGACATTGAAGAATGCAGCTTATTTGACAACTGACACAGCAATAGTGGTTAAAATGTGTGTTACCTGCAAATAACAGCTTAAAAGCCTCTTCCCTGCGTGAACAGCTATTACAGCCTTTTCACCACATTAAACTTGTAAAAGCATTGTTTTGCACTTATTTGATGTTTAGACGCCATTTTGTGTTCAAAGACACTGGAATCACATTGAAACGAAAGCAGATCCACTCCAGAGTGCTGTTATGACTTAAATGTGTTGATCTCGGTGGGACATTGAAGAATGCAGCTTATTTGACAACTGACACAGCAATAGTGGTTAAAACGTGTGTTACCTGCAAATAACAGCTTAAAAGCCTCTTCCTGCGTGAAACAGCTATTACAGCCTTTTCACCACATTAAACTTGTAAAAGCATTGTTTTGCACTTATTTGATGTTTAGACGCCATTTTGTGTTCAAAGACACTGGAATCACATTGAAACGAAAGCAGATCCACTCCAGAGTGCTTTTATGACTTAAATGTGTTGATCTCGGTGGGACATTGAAGAATGCAGCTTATTTGACAACTGACACTGCAATAGTGGTTAAAACGTGTGTTACCTGCAAATAACAGCTTAAAAGCCTCTTCCCTGCGTGAAACAGCTATTACAGCCTTTTCACCACATTAAACTTGTAAAAGCATTGTTTGCACTTATTTGATGTTTAGACGCCATTTTGTGTTCAAAGACACTGGAATCACATTGAAACGAAAGCAGATCCACTCCAGAGTGCTGATATGACTTAAATGTGTTGATCTCGGTGGGACATTGAAGAATGCAGCTTATTTGACAACTGACACAGCAATAGTGGTTAAAACGTGTGTTACCTGCAAATAACAGCTTAAAAGCCTCTTCCCTGCGTGAAACAGCTATTACAGCCTTTTCACCACATTAAACTTGTAAAAGCATTGTTTTGCACTTATTTGATGTTTAGACGCCATTTTGTGTTTAAAGACACTGGAATCACATTGAAACGAAAGAAGATCCACTGTTATGACTTAAATGTGTTGATCTCGGTGGGACATTGAAGAATGCAGCTTATTTGACAACTGACACAGCAATAGTGTTTAAAACGTGTGTTACCTGCAAATAACAGCTTAAAAGCCTCTTCCCTGCGTGAAACAGCTATTACAGCCTTTTCACCACATTAAACTTGTAAAAGCATTGTTTTGCACTTATTTGATGTTTAGACGCCATTTTGTGTTCAAAGACACTGGAATCACATTGAAACGAAAGCAGATCCACTCCAGAGTGCTGTTATGACTTAAATGTGTTGATCTTGGTGGGACATTGAAGAATGCAGCTTATTTGACAACTGACACAGCAATAGTGGTTAAAAACGTGTGTTACCTGCAAATAACAGCTTAAAAGCCTCTTCCCTGCGTGAAACAGCTATTACAGCCTTTTCACCACATTAAACTTGTAAAAGCATTGTTTTGCACTTATTTGATGTTTAGACGCCATTTTGTGTTTAAAGACACTGGAATCACATTGAAACGAAAGAAGATCCACTGTTATGACTTAAATGTGTTGATCTCGGTGGGACATTGAAGAATGCAGCTTATTTGACAACTGACACAGCAATAGTGGTTAAAACGTGTGTTACCTGCAAATAACAGCTTAAAAGCCTCTTCCCTGCGTGAAACAGCTATTACAGCCTTTTCACCACATTAAACTTGTAAAAGCATTGTTTTGCACTTATTTGATGTTTAGACGCCATTTTGTGTTCAAAGACACTGGAATCACATTGAAACGAAAGCAGATCCACTCCAGAGTGCTGTTATGACTTAAATGTGTTGATCTCGGTGGGACATTGAAGAATGCAGCTTATTTGACAACTGACACAGCAATAGTGGTTAAAACGTGTGTTACCTGCAAATAACAGCTTAAAAGCCTCTTCCCTGCGTGAAACAGCTATTACAGCCTTTTCACCACATTAAACTTGTAAAAGCATTGTTTTGCACTTATTTGATGTTTAGACGCCATTTTGTGTTCAAAGACACTGGAATCACATTGAAACGAAAGCAGATCCACTCCAGAGTGCTGTTATGACTTAAATGTGTTGATCTCGGTGGGACATTGAAGAATGCAGCTTATTTGACAACTGACACAGCAATAGTGGTTAAAACGTGTGTTACCTGCAAATAACAGCTTAAAAGCCTCTTCCCTGCGTGAAACAGCTATTACAGCCTTTTCACCACATTAAACTTGTAAAGCATTGTTTTGCACTTATTTGATGTTTAGACGCCATTTTGTGTTTAAAGACACTGGAATCACATTGAAACGAAAGAAGATCCACTGTTATGACTTAAATGTGTTGATCTCGGTGGGACATTGAAGAATGCAGCTTATTTGACAACTGACACAGCAATAGTGGTTAAAATGTGTGTTACCTGCAAATAACAGCTTAAAAGCCTCTTCCCTGCGTGAAACAGCTATTACAGCCTTTTCAGCACATTAAACTTGTAAAAGCATTGTTTTGCACTTATTTGATGTTTAGACGCCATTTTGTGTTCAAAGACACTGGAATCACATTGAAACGAAAGAAGATCCACTGTTATGACTTAAATGTGTTGATCTCGGTGGGACATTGAAGAATGCAGCTTATTTGACAACTGACACAGCAATAGTGGTTAAAACGTGTGTTACCTGCAAATAACAGCTTAAAAGCCTCTTCCCTGCGTGAAACAGCTATTACAGCCTTTTCACCACATTAAACTTGTAAAAGCATTGTTTTGCATGTATTTGATGTTTAGACGCCATTTTGTGTTCAAAGACACTGGAATCACATTGAAACGAAAGAAGATCCACTGTTATGACTTAAATGTGTTGATCTCGGTGGGACATTGAAGAATGCAGCTTATTTGACAACTGACACAGCAATAGTGGTTAAAATGTGTGTTACCTGCAAATAACAGCTTAAAAGCCTCTTCCCTGCGTGAACAGCTATTACAGCCTTTTCACCACATTAAACTTGTAAAAGCATTGTTTTGCACTTATTTGATGTTTAGACGCCATTTTGTGTTCAAAGACACTGGAATCACATTGAAACGAAAGCAGATCCACTCCAGAGTGCTGTTATGACTTAAATGTGTTGATCTCGGTGGGACATTGAAGAATGCAGCTTATTTGACAACTGACACAGCAATAGTGGTTAAAACGTGTGTTACCTGCAAATAACAGCTTAAAAGCCTCTTCCCTGTGTGAAACAGCTATTACAGCCTTTTCACCACATTAAACTTGTAAAAGCATTGTTTTGCACTTATTTGATGTTTAGACGCCATTTTGTGTTCAAAGACACTGGAATCACATTGAAACGAAAGCAGATCCACTCCAGAGTGCTTTTATGACTTAAATGTGTTGATCTCGGTGGGACATTGAAGAATGCAGCTTATTTGACAACTGACACTGCAATAGTGGTTAAAACGTGTGTTACCTGCAAATAACGGCTTAAAAGCCTCTTCCCTGCGTGAAACAGCTATTACAGCCTTTTCACCACATTAAACTTGTAAAAGCATTGTTTTGCACTTATTTGATGTTTAGACGCCATTTTGTGTTCAAAGACACTGGAATCACATTGAAACGAAAGCAGATCCACTCCAGAGTGCTGATATGACTTAAATGTGTTGATCTCGGTGGGACATTGAAGAATGCAGCTTATTTGACAACTGACACAGCAATAGTGGTTAAAACGTGTGTTACCTGCAAATAACAGCTTAAAAGCCTCTTCCCTGCGTGAAACAGCTATTACAGCCTTTTCACCACATTAAACTTGTAAAAGCATTGTTTTGCACTTATTTGATGTTTAGACGCCATTTTGTGTTCAAAGACACTGGAATCACATTGAAACGAAAGCAGATCCACTCCAGAGTGCTGTTATGACTTAAATGTGTTGATCTTGGTGGGACATTGAAGAATGCAGCTTATTTGACAACTGACACAGCAATAGTGGTTAAAACGTGTGTTACCTGCAAATAACAGCTTAAAAGCCTCTTCCCTGCGTGAAACAGCTATTACAGCCTTTTCACCACATTAAACTTGTAAAAGCATTGTTTTGCACTTATTTGATGTTTAGACGCCATTTTGTGTTCAAAGACACTGGAATCACATTGAAACGAAAGAAGATCCACTGTTATGACTTAAATGTGTTGATCTCGGTGGGACATTGAAGAATGCAGCTTATTTGACAACTGACACAGCAATAGTGGTTAAAACGTGTGTTACCTGCAAATAACAGCTTAAAAGCCTCTTCCCTGCGTGAAACAGCTATTACAGCCTTTTCACCACATTAAACTTGTAAAAGCATTGTTTTGCACTTATTTGATGTTTAGACGCCATTTTGTGTTCAAAGACACTGGAATCACATTGAAACGAAAGAAGATCCACTGTTATGACTTAAATGTGTTGATCTCGGTGGGACATTGAAGAATGCAGCTTATTTGACAACTGACACAGCAATAGTGGTTAAAATGTGTGTTACCTGCAAATAACAGCTTAAAAGCCTCTTCCCTGCGTGAACAGCTATTACAGCCTTTTCACCACATTAAACTTGTAAAAGCATTGTTTTGCACTTATTTGATGTTTAGACGCCATTTTGTGTTCAAAGACACTGGAATCACATTGAAACGAAAGCAGATCCACTCCAGAGTGCTGTTATGACTTAAATGTGTTGATCTCGGTGGGACATTGAAGAATGCAGCTTATTTGACAACTGACACAGCAATAGTGGTTAAAACGTGTGTCACCTGCAAATAACAGCTTAAAAGCCTCTTCCCTGCGTGAAACAGCTATTACAGCCTTTTCACCACATTAAACTTGTAAAAGCATTGTTTTGCACTTATTTGATGTTTAGACGCCATTTTGTGTTCAAAGACACTGGAATCACATTGAAACGAAAGCAGATCCACTCCAGAGTGCTTTTATGACTTAAATGTGTTGATCTCGGTGGGACATTGAAGAATGCAGCTTATTTGACAACTGACACTGCAATAGTGGTTAAAACGTGTGTTACCTGCAAATAACAGCTTAAAAGCCTCTTCCCTGCGTGAAACAGCTATTACAGCCTTTTCACCACATTAAACTTGTAAAAGCATTGTTTTGCACTTATTTGATGTTTAGACGCCATTTTGTGTTTAAAGACACTGGAATCACATTGAAACGAAAGAAGATCCACTGTTATGACTTAAATGTGTTGATCTCGGTGGGACATTGAAGAATGCAGCTTATTTGACAACTGACACAGCAATAGTGGTTAAAATGTGTGTTACCTGCAAATAACAGCTTAAAAGCCTCTTCCCTGCGTGAAACAGCTATTACAGCCTTTTCAGCACATTAAACTTGTAAAAGCATTGTTTTGCACTTATTTGATGTTTAGACGCCATTTTGTGTTCAAAGACAGTGGAATCACATTGAAACGAAAGAAGATCAACTGTTATGACTTAAATGTGTTGATCTCGGTGGGACATTGAAGAATGCAGCTTATTTGACAACTGACACAGCAATAGTGGTTAAAATGTGTGTTACCTGCAAATAACAGCTTAAAAGCCTCTTCCCTGCGTGAACAGCTATTACAGCCTTTTCACCACATTAAACTTGTAAAAGCATTGTTTTGCACTTATTTGATGTTTAGACGCCATTTTGTGTTCAAAGACACTGGAATCACATTGAAACGAAAGCAGATCCACTCCAGAGTGCTTTTATGACTTAAATGTGTTGATCTCGGTGGGACATTGAAGAATGCAGCTTATTTGACAACTGACACAGCAATAGTGGTTAAAACGTGTGTTACCTGCAAATAACAGCTTAAAAGCCTCTTCCCTGCGTGAAACAGCTATTACAGCCTTTTCACCACATTAAACTTGTAAAAGCATTGTTTTGCACTTATTTGATGTTTAGACGCCATTTTGTGTTCAAAGACACTGGAATCACATTGAAACGAAAGAAGATCCACTGTTATGACTTAAATGTGTTGATCTCGGTGGGACATTGAAGAATGCAGCTTATTTGACAACTGACACAGCAATAGTGGTTAAAATGTGTGTTACCTGCAAATAACAGCTTAAAAGCCTCTTCCCTGCGTGAACAGCTATTACAGCCTTTTCACCACATTAAACTTGTAAAAGCATTGTTTTGCACTTATTTGATGTTTAGACGCCATTTTGTGTTCAAAGACACTGGAATCACATTGAAACGAAAGCAGATCCACTCCAGAGTGCTTTTATGACTTAAATGTGTTGATCTCGGTGGGACATTGAAGAATGCAGCTTATTTGACAACTGACACAGCAATAGTGGTTAAAACGTGTGTTACCTGCAAATAACAGCTTAAAAGCCTCTTCCCTGCGTGAAACAGCTATTACAGCCTTTTCACCACATTAAACTTGTAAAAGCATTGTTTTGCACTTATTTGATGTTTAGACGCCATTTTGTGTTCAAAGACACTGGAATCACATTGAAACGAAAGAAGATCCACTGTTATGACTTAAATGTGTTGATCTCGGTGGGACATTGAAGAATGCAGCTTATTTGACAACTGACACAGCAATAGTGGTTAAAACGTGTGTTACCTGCAAATAACAGCTTAAAAGCCTCTTCCCTGCGTGAAACAGCTATTACAGCCTTTTCACCACATTAAACTTGTAAAAGCATTGTTTTGCACTTATTTGATGTTTAGACGCCATTTTGTGTTCAAAGACACTGGAATCACATTGAAACGAAAGCAGATCCACTCCAGAGTGCTGTTATGATTTAAATGTGTTGATCTCGGTGGGACATTGAAGAATGCAGCTTATTTGACAACTGACACAGCAATAGTGGTTAAAACGTGTGTTACCTGCAAATAACAGCTTAAAAGCCTCTTCCCTGCGTGAAACAGCTATTATAGCCTTTTCACCACATTAAACTTGTAAAAGCATTGTTTTGCACTTATTTGATGTTTAGACGCCATTTTGTGTTCAAAGACACTGGAATCACATTGAAACGAAAGAAGATCCACTCCAGAGTGCTGTTATGACTTAAATGTGTTGATCTCGGTGGGACATTGAAGAATGCAGCTTATTTGACAACTGACACAGCAATAGTGGTTAAAACGTGTGTTACCTGCAAATAACAGCTTAAAAGCCTCTTCCCTGCGTGAAACAGCTATTACAGCCTTTTCACCACATTAAACTTGTAAAAGCATTGTTTTGCACTTATTTGATGTTTAGACGCCATTTTGTGTTCAAAGACACTGGAATCACATTGAAACGAAAGAAGATCCACTGTTATGACTTAAATGTGTTGATCTCGGTGGGACATTGAAGAATGCAGCTTATTTGACAACTGACACAGCAATAGTGGTTAAAATGTGTGTTACCTGCAAATAACAGCTTAAAAGCCTCTTCCCTGCGTGAAACAGCTATTACAGCCTTTTCACCACATTAAACTTGTAAAAGCATTGTTTTGCACTTATTTGATGTTTAGACGCCATTTTGTGTTCAAAGACACTGGAATCACATTGAAACGAAAGCAGATCCACTCCAGAGTGCTTTTATGACTTAAATGTGTTGATCTCGGTGGGACATTGAAGAATGCAGCTTATTTGACAACTGACACAGCAATAGTGGTTAAAACGTGTGTTAACTGCAAATAACAGCTTAAAAGCCTCTTCCCTGCGTGAAACAGCTATTACAGCCTTTTCACCACATTAAACTTGTAAAAGCATTGTTTTGCACTTATTTGATGTTTAGACGCCATTTTGTGTTCAAAGACACTGGAATCACATTGAAACGAAAGCAGATCCACTCCAGAGTGCTTTTATGACTTAAATGTGTTGATCTCGGTGGGACATTGAAGAATGCAGCTTATTTGACAACTGACACTGCAATAGTGGTTAAAACGTGTGTTACCTGCAAATAACAGCTTAAAAGCCTCTTCCCTGCGTGAAACAGCTATTACAGCCTTTTCACCACATTAAACTTGTAAAAGCATTGTTTTGCACTTATTTGATGTTTAGACGCCATTTTGTGTTTAAAGACACTGGAATCACATTGAAACGAAAGAAGATCCACTGTTATGACTTAAATGTGTTGATCTCGGTGGGACATTGAAGAATGCAGCTTATTTGACAACTGACACAGCAATAGTGGTTAAAATGTGTGTTACCTGCAAATAACAGCTTAAAAGCCTCTTCCCTGCGTGAAACAGCTATTACAGCCTTTTCAGCACATTAAACTTGTAAAAGCATTGTTTTGCACTTATTTGATGTTTAGACGCCATTTTGTGTTCAAAGACAGTGGAATCACATTGAAACGAAAGAAGATCAACTGTTATGACTTAAATGTGTTGATCTCGGTGGGACATTGAAGAATGCAGCTTATTTGACAACTGACACAGCAATAGTGGTTAAAATGTGTGTTACCTGTGGTTAAAACGTGTGTTACCTGCAAATAACAGCTTAAAAGCCTCTTCCCTGCGTGAAACAGCTATTACAGCCTTTTCACCACATTAAACTTGTAAAAGCATTGTTTTGCACTTATTTGATGTTTAGACGCCATTTTGTGTTCAAAGACACTGGAATCACATTGAAACGAAAGAAGATCCACTGTTCATGACTTAAATGTGTTGATCTTGGTGGGACATTGAAGAATGCAGCTTATTGACAACTGACACACGCAATAGTGGTTAAAACGTGTGTTACCTGCAAATACAGCTTAAAAGCCTCTTCCCTGCGTGAAACAGCTATTACAGCCTTTTCACCACATTAAACTTGTAAAAGCATTGTTTTGCACTTATTTGATGTTTAGACGCCATTTTGTGTTCAAAGACACTGGAATCACATTGAAAACGAAAGAAGATCCACTGTTATGACTTAAATGTGTTGATCTCGGTGGGACATTGAAGAATGCAGCTTATTTGACAACTGACACAGCAATAGTGGTTAAATGTGTGTTACCTGCAAATAACAGCTTAAAAGCCTCTTCCCTGCGTGAAACAGCTATTACAGCCTTTTCACCACATTAAAACTTGTAAAAGCATTGTTTTTGCACTTATTTGATGTTTAGACGCCATTTTGTGTTCAAAGACACTGGAATCACATTGAAACGAAAGAAGATCACTCAGGTGTGTTATGACTTAAATGTGTTGATCTCGGTGGGACATTGAAGAATGCAGCTTATTTGACAACTGACACAGCAATAGTGGTTAAAACGTGTGGTTACCTGCAAATAACAGCTTAAAAGCCTCTTCCCTGCGTGAAACAGCTATTACAGCCTTTTCACCACATTAAACTTGTAAAAGCATTGTTTTGCACTTATTTGATGTTTAGACGCCATTTTGTGTTCAAAGACACTGGAATCACATTGAAACGAAAGCAGATCCACCCACTGCTTATGACTTAAATGTGTTGATCTCGGTGGGACATTGAAGAATGCAGCTTATTGACAACTGACACAGCAATAGTGGTTAAAACGTGTGTTACCTGCAAATAACAGCTTAAAAGCCTCTTCCCTGCGTGAAACAGCTATTACAGCCTTTTCACCACATTAAACTTGTAAAAGCATTGTTTTGCACTTATTTGATGTTTAGACGCCATTTTGTGTTCAAAGGACACTGGAATCACATTGAAACGAAAGAAGATCCACTGTTATGACTTAAATGTGTTGATCTCGATGGGACATTGAAGAATGCAGCTTATTTGACAACTGACACAGCAATAGTGGTTAAAACTGTGTGTTACCTGCAAATAACAGCTTAAAAGCCTCTTCCCTGCGTGAAACAGCTATTACAGCCTTTTCACCACATTAAACTTGTAAAAGCATTGTTTTGCACTTATTTGATGTTTAGACCGCCATTTTGTGTTCAAAGACACTGGAATCACATTGAAACGAAAGAAGATCCACTGTTATGACTTAAATGTGTTGATCTCTGGTGGGACATTGAAGAATGCAGCTTATTTGACAACTGACACAGCAATAGTGGTTAAAACGTGTGTTACCTGCAAATAACAGCTTAAAAGCCTCTTCCCTGCGTGAAACAGCTATTACAGCCTTTTCACCACATTAAACTTGTAAAAGCATTGTTTTGCACTTATTTGATGTTTAGACGCCATTTTGTGTTCAAAGACACTGGAATCACATTGAAACGAAAGCAGATCCACTCCAGAGTGCTGTTATGACTTAAATGTGTTGATCTCGGTGGGACATTGAAGAATGCAGCTTATTTGACAACTGACACAGCAATAGTGGTTAAAACGTGCGTTACCTGCAAATAACAGCTTAAAAGCCTCTTCCCTGCGTCAACAGCTATTACAGCCTTTTCACCACATTAAACTTGTAAAAGCATTGTTTGCACTTATTGATGTTTAGACGCCATTTTTGTGTTCAAAGACACTGGAATCACATTGAAACGAAAGCAGATCCACTCCAGAGTGCTGTTAAGACTTAAATATGTTGATCTCGGTGGGACATTGAAGAATGCAGCTTATTTGACAACTGACACAGCAATAGTGGTTAAAACGTGTGTTACCTGCAAATAACAGCTTAAAAGCCTCTTCCCTGCGTGAAACAGCTATTACAGCCTTTTCACCACATTAAACTTGTAAAAGCATTGTTTTGCACTTATTTGATGTTTAGACGCCATTTTGTGTTCAAAGACACTGGAATCACATTGACACGAAAGAAGATCCACTGTTATGACTTAAATGTGTTGATCTCGGTGGGACATTGAAGAATGCAGCTTATTTGACAACTGACACAGCAATAGTGGTTAAAACGTGTGTTACCTGCAAATAACAGCTTAAAAGCCTCTTCCCTGCGTGAAACAGCTATTACAGCCTTTTCACCACATTAAACTTGTAAAAGCATTGTTTTGCACTTATTTGATGTTTAGACGCCATTTTGTGTTCAAAGACACTGGAATCACATTGAAACGAAAGAAGATCCACTGTTATGACTTAAATGTGTTGATCTCGGTGGGACATTGAAGAATGCAGCTTATTTGACAACTGACACAGCAATAGTGGTTAAAATGTGTGTTACCTGCAAATAACAGCTTAAAAGCCTCTTCCTGCGTGAAACAGCTATTACAGCCTTTTCACCACATTAAACTTGTAAAAGCATTGTTTTGCACTTATTTGATGTTTAGACGCCATTTTGTGTTCAAAGACACTGGAATCACATTGAAACGAAAGCAGATCCACTCCAGAGTGCTTTTATGACTTAAATGTGTTGATCTCGGTGGGACATTGAAGAATGCAGCTTATTTGACAACTGACACAGCAATAGTGGTTAAAACGTGTGTTACCTGCAAATAACAGCTTAAAAGCCTCTTCCCTGCGTGAAACAGCTATTACAGCCTTTTCACCACATTAAACTTGTAAAAGCATTGTTTTGCACTTATTTGATGTTTAGACGCCATTTTGTGTTCAAAGACACTGGAATCACATTGAAACGAAAGAAGATCCACTGTTATGACTTAAATGTGTTGATCTTGGTGGGACATTGAAGAATGCAGCTTATTTGACAACTGACACAGCAATAGTGGTTAAAACGTGTGTTACCTGCAAATAACAGCTTAAAAGCCTCTTCCCTGCGTGAAACAGCTATTACAGCCTTTTCACCACATTAAACTTGTAAAAGCATTGTTTTGCACTTATTTGATGTTTAGACGCCATTTTGTGTTCAAAGACACTGGAATCACATTGAAACGAAAGCAGATCCACTCCAGAGTGCTTTATGACTTAAATGTGTTGATCTCGGTGGGACATTGAAGAATGCAGCTTATTTGACAACTGACACAGCAATAGTGGTTAAAACGTGTGTTACCTGCAAATAACAGCTTAAAAGCCTCTTCCCTGCGTGAAACAGCTATTACAGCCTTTTCACCACATTAAACTTGTAAAAGCATTGTTTTGCACTTATTTGATGTTTAGACGCCATTTTGTGTTCAAAGACACTGGAATCACATTGAAACGAAAGAAGATCCACTGTTATGACTTAAATGTGTTGATCTCGGTGGGACATTGAAGAATGCAGCTTATTTGACAACTGACACAGCAATAGTGGTTAAAATGTGTGTTACCTGCAAATAACAGCTTAAAAGCCTCTTCCCTGCGTGAAACAGCTATTACAGCCTTTTCACCACATTAAACTTGTAAAAGCATTGTTTTGCACTTATTTGATGTTTAGACGCCATTTTGTGTTCAAAGACACTGGAATCACATTGAAACGAAAGCAGATCCACTCCAGAGTGCTTTTATGACTTAAATGTGTTGATCTCGGTGGGACATTGAAGAATGCAGCTTATTTGACAACTGACACAGCAATAGTGGTTAAAACGTGTGTTACCTGCAAATAACAGCTTAAAAGCCTCTTCCCTGCGTGAAACAGCTATTACAGCCTTTTCACCACATTAAACTTGTAAAAGCATTGTTTTGCACTTATTTGATGTTTAGACGCCATTTTGTGTTCAAAGACACTGGAATCACATTGAAACGAAAGAAGATCCACTGTTATGACTTAAATGTGTTGATCTGGTGGGACATTGAAGAATGCAGCTTATTTGACAACTGACACAGCAATAGTGGTTAAAATGTGTGTTACCTGCAAATAACAGCTTAAAAGCCTCTTCCCTGCGTGAAACAGCTATTACAGCCTTTTCACCACATTAAACTTGTAAAAGCATTGTTTTGCACTTATTTGATGTTTAGACGCCATTTTGTGTTCAAAGACACTGGAATCACATTGAAACGAAAGAAGATCCACTGTTATGACTTAAATGTGTTGATCTTGGTGGGACATTGAAGAATGCAGCTTATTTGACAACTGACACAGCAATAGTGGTTAAAACGTGTGTTACCTGCAAATAACAGCTTAAAAGCCTCTTCCCTGCGTGAAACAGCTATTACAGCCTTTTCACCACATTAAACTTGTAAAAGCATTGTTTTGCACTTATTTGATGTTTAGACGCCATTTTGTGTTCAAAGACACTGGAATCACATTGAAACGAAAGCAGATCCACTCCAGAGTGCTGTTATGACTTAAATGTGTTGATCTCGGTGGGACATTGAAGAATGCAGCTTATTTGACAACTGACACAGCAATAGTGGTTAAAACGTGCGTTACCTGCAAATAACAGCTTAAAAGCCTCTTCCCTGCGTCAACAGCTATTACAGCCTTTTCACCACATTAAACTTGTAAAAGCATTGTTTTGCACTTATTTGATGTTTAGACGCCATTTTGTGTTCAAAGACACTGGAATCACATTGAAACGAAAGCAGATCCACTCCAGAGTGCTGTTAAGACTTAAATATGTTGATCTCGGTGGGACATTGAAGAATGCAGCTTATTTGACAACTGACACAGCAATAGTGGTTAAAACGTGTGTTACCTGCAAATAACAGCTTAAAAGCCTCTTCCCTGCGTGAAACAGCTATTACAGCCTTTTCACCACATTAAACTTGTAAAAGCATTGTTTTGCACTTATTTGATGTTTAGACGCCATTTTGTGTTCAAAGACACTGGAATCACATTGACACGAAAGAAGATCCACTGTTATGACTTAAATGTGTTGATCTCGGTGGGACATTGAAGAATGCAGCTTATTTGACAACTGACACAGCAATAGTGGTTAAAACGTGTGTTACCTGCAAATAACAGCTTAAAAGCCTCTTCCCTGCGTGAAACAGCTATTACAGCCTTTTCACCACATTAAACTTGTAAAAGCATTGTTTTGCACTTATTTGATGTTTAGACGCCATTTTGTGTTCAAAGACACTGGAATCACATTGAAACGAAAGAAGATCCACTGTTATGACTTAAATGTGTTGATCTCGGTGGGACATTGAAGAATGCAGCTTATTTGACAACTGACACAGCAATAGTGGTTAAAATGTGTGTTACCTGCAAATAACAGCTTAAAAGCCTCTTTCCTGCGTGAACAGCTATTACAGCCTTTTCACCACATTAAACTTGTAAAAGCATTGTTTTGCACTTATTTGATGTTTAGACGCCATTTTGTGTTCAAAGACACTGGAATCACATTGAAACGAAAGCAGATCCACTCCAGAGTGCTTTTATGACTTAAATGTGTTGATCTCGGTGGGACATTGAAGAATGCAGCTTATTTGACAACTGACACAGCAATAGTGGTTAAAACGTGTGTTACCTGCAAATAACAGCTTAAAAGCCTCTTCCCTGCGTGAAACAGCTATTACAGCCTTTTCACCACATTAAACTTGTAAAAGCATTGTTTTGCACTTATTTGATGTTTAGACGCCATTTTGTGTTCAAAGACACTGGAATCACATTGAAACGAAATAAGATCCACTGTTATGACTTAAATGTGTTGATCTTGGTGGGACATTGAAGAATGCAGCTTATTTGACAACTGACACAGCAATAGTGGTTAAAACGTGTGTTACCTGCAAATAACAGCTTAAAAGCCTCTTCCCTGCGTGAAACAGCTATTACAGCCTTTTCACCACATAAAACTTGTAAAAGCATTGTTTTGCACTTATTTGATGTTTAGACGCCATTTTGTGTTCAAAGACACTGGAATCACATTGAAACGAAAGCAGATCCACTCCAGAGTGCTTTTATGACTTAAATGTGTTGATCTCGGTGGGACATTGAAGAATGCAGCTTATTTGACAACTGACACAGCAATAGTGGTTAAAATGTGTGTTACCTGCAAATAACAGCTTAAAAGCCTCTTCCCTGCGTGAAACAGCTATTACAGCCTTTTCACCACATTAAACTTGTAAAAGCATTGTTTTGCACTTATTTGATGTTTAGACGCCATTTTGTGTTCAAAGACACTGGAATCACATTGAAACGAAAGCAGATCCACTCCAGAGTGCTTTTATGACTTAAATGTGTTGATCTCGGTGGGACATTGAAGAATGCAGCTTATTTGACAACTGACACAGCAATAGTGGTTAAAACGTGTGTTACCTGCAAATAACAGCTTAAAAGCCTCTTCCCTGCGTGAAACAGCTATTACAGCCTTTTCACCACATTAAACTTGTAAAAGCATTGTTTTGCACTTATTTGATGTTTAGACGCCATTTTGTGTTCAAAGACACTGGAATCACATTGAAACGAAAGAAGATCCACTGTTATGACTTAAATGTGTTGATCTCGGTGGGACATTGAAGAATGCAGCTTATTTGACAACTGACACAGCAATAGTGGTTAAAATGTGTGTTACCTGCAAATAACAGCTTAAAAGCCTCTTCCCTGCGTGAAACAGCTATTACAGCCTTTTCACCACATTAAACTTGTAAAAGCATTGTTTTGCACTTATTTGATGTTTAGACGCCATTTTGTGTTCAAAGACACTGGAATCACATTGAAACGAAAGCAGATCCACTCCAGAGTGCTTTTATGACTTAAATGTGTTGATCTCGGTGGGACATTGAAGAATGCAGCTTATTTGACAACTGACACAGCAATAGTGGTTAAAACGTGTGTTACCTGCAAATAACAGCTTAAAAGCCTCTTCCCTGCGTGAAACAGCTATTACAGCCTTTTCACCACATTAAACTTGTAAAAGCATTGTTTTGCACTTATTTGATGTTTAGACGCCATTTTGTGTTCAAAGACACTGGAATCACATTGAAACGAAAGAAGATCCACTGTTATGACTTAAATGTGTTGATCTTGGTGGGACATTGAAGAATGCAGCTTATTTGACAACTGACACAGCAATAGTGGTTAAAACGTGTGTTACCTGCAAATAACAGCTTAAAAGCCTCTTCCCTGCGTGAAACAGCTATTACAGCCTTTTCACCACATTAAACTTGTAAAAGCATTGTTTTGCACTTATTTGATGTTTAGACGCCATTTTGTGTTCAAAGACACTGGAATCACATTGAAACGAAAGCAGATCCACTCCAGAGTGCTTTTATGACTTAAATGTGTTGATCTCGGTGGGACATTGAAGAATGCAGCTTATTTGACAACTGACACAGCAATAGTGGTTAAAATGTGTGTTACCTGCAAATAACAGCTTAAAAGCCTCTTCCCTGCGTGAAACAGCTATTACAGCCTTTTCACCACATTAAACTTGTAAAAGCATTGTTTTGCACTTATTTGATGTTTAGACGCCATTTTGTGTTCAAAGACACTGGAATCACATTGAAACGAAAGAAGATCCACTGTTATGACTTAAATGTGTTGATCTCGGTGGGACATTGAAGAATGCAGCTTATTTGACAACTGACACAGCAATAGTGGTTAAAATGTGTGTTACCTGCAAATAACAGCTTAAAAGCCTCTTCCCTGCGTGAAACAGCTATTACAGCCTTTTCACCACATTAAACTTGTAAAAGCATTGTTTTGCACTTATTTGATGTTTAGACGCCATTTTGTGTTCAAAGACACTGGAATCACATTGAAACGAAAGCAGATCCACTCCAGAGTGCTTTTATGACTTAAATGTGTTGATCTCGGTGGGACATTGAAGAATGCAGCTTATTTGACAACTGACACAGCAATAGTGGTTAAAACGTGTGTTACCTGCAAATAACAGCTTAAAAGCCTCTTCCCTGCGTGAAACAGCTATTACAGCCTTTTCACCACATTAAACTTGTAAAAGCATTGTTTTGCACTTATTTGATGTTTAGACGCCATTTTGTGTTCAAAGACACTGGAATCACATTGAAACGAAAGAAGATCCACTGTTATGACTTAAATGTGTTGATCTTGGTGGGACATTGAAGAATGCAGCTTATTTGACAACTGACACAGCAATAGTGGTTAAAACGTGTGTTACCTGCAAATAACAGCTTAAAAGCCTCTTCCCTGCGTGAAACAGCTATTACAGCCTTTTCACCACATTAAACTTGTAAAAGCATTGTTTTGCACTTATTTGATGTTTAGACGCCATTTTGTGTTCAAAGACACTGGAATCACATTGAAATGAAAGCAGATCCACTCCAGAGTGCTTTTATGACTTAAATGTGTTGATCTCGGTGGGACATTGAAGAATGCAGCTTATTTGACAACTGACACAGCAATAGTGGTTAAAACGTGTGTTACCTGCAAATAACAGCTTAAAAGCCTCTTCCCTGCGTGAAACAGCTATTACAGCCTTTTCACCACATTAAACTTGTAAAAGCATTGTTTTGCACTTATTTGATGTTTAGACGCCATTTTGTGTTCAAAGACACTGGAATCACATTGAAACGAAAGCAGATCGACTCCAGAGTGCTTTTATGACTTAAATGTGTTGATCTCGGTGGGACATTGAAGAATGCAGCTTATTTGACAACTGACACAGCAATAGTGGTTAAAACGTGTGTTACCTGCAAATAACAGCTTAAAAGCCTCTTCCCTGCGTGAAACAGCTATTACAGCCTTTTCACCACATTAAACTTGTAAAAGCATTGTTTTGCACTTATTTGATGTTTAGACGCCATTTTGTGTTCAAAGACACTGGAATCACATTGAAACGAAAGAAGATCCACTGTTATGACTTAAATGTGTTGATCTTGGTGGGACATTGAAGAATGCAGCTTATTTGACAACTGACACAGCAATAGTGGTTAAAACGTGTGTTACCTGCAAATAACAGCTTAAAAGCCTCTTCCCTGCGTGAAACAGCTATTACAGCCTTTTCACCACATTAAACTTGTAAAAGCATTGTTTTGCACTTATTTGATGTTTAGACGCCATTTTGTGTTCAAAGACACTGGAATCACATTGAAATGAAAGCAGATCCACTCCAGAGTGCTTTTATGACTTAAATGTGTTGATCTCGGTGGGACATTGAAGAATGCAGCTTATTTGACAACTGACACAGCAATAGTGGTTAAAACGTGTGTTACCTGCAAATAACAGCTTAAAAGCCTCTTCCCTGCGTGAAACAGCTATTACAGCCTTTTCACCACATTAAACTTGTAAAAGCATTGTTTTGCACTTATTTGATGTTTAGACGCCATTTTGTGTTCAAAGACACTGGAATCACATTGAAACGAAAGAAGATCCACTGTTATGACTTAAATGTGTTGATCTTGGTTCTTGGTGGGACATTGAAGAATGCAGCTTATTTGACAACTGACACAGCAATAGTGGTTAAAACGTGTGTTACCTGCAAATAACAGCTTAAAAGCCTCTTCCCTGCGTGAAACAGCTATTACAGCCTTTTCACCACATTAAACTTGTAAAAGCATTGTTTTGCACTTATTTGATGTTTAGACGCCATTTTGTGTTCAAAGACACTGGAATCACATTGAAACGAAAGAAGATCCACTGTTATGACTTAAATGTGTTGATCTCGGTGGGACATTGAAGAATGCAGCTTATTTGACAACTGACACAGCAATAGTGGTTAAAATGTGTGTTACCTGCAAATAACAGCTTAAAAGCCTCTTCCCTGCGTGAAACAGCTATTACAGCCTTTTCACCACATTAAACTTGTAAAAGCATTGTTTTGCACTTATTTGATGTTTAGACGCCATTTTGTGTTCAAAGACACTGGAATCACATTGAAACGAAAGCAGATCCACTCCAGAGTGCTGTTATGACTTAAATGTGTTGATCTCGGTGGGACATTGAAGAATGCAGCTTATTTGACAACTGACACAGCAATAGTGGTTAAAACGTGCGTTACCTGCAAATAACAGCTTAAAAGCCTCTTCCCTGCGTCAACAGCTATTACAGCCTTTTCACCACATTAAACTTGTAAAAGCATTGTTTTGCACTTATTTGATGTTTAGACGCCATTTTGTGTTCAAAGACACTGGAATCACATTGAAACGAAAGCAGATCCACTCCAGAGTGCTGTTATGACTTAAATGTGTTGATCTCGGTGGGACATTGAAGAATGCAGCTTATTTGACAACTGACACAGCAATAGTGGTTAAAACGTGTGTTACCTGCAAATAACAGCTTAAAAGCCTCTTCCCTGCGTGAAACAGCTATTACAGCCTTTTCACCACATTAAACTTGTAAAAGCATTGTTTTGCACTTATTTGATGTTTAGACGCCATTTTGTGTTCAAAGACACTGGAATCACATTGACACGAAAGAAGATCCACTGTTATGACTTAAATGTGTTGATCTCGGTGGGACATTGAAGAATGCAGCTTATTTGACAACTGACACAGCAATAGTGGTTAAAACGTGTGTTACCTGCAAATAACAGCTTAAAAGCCTCTTCCCTGCGTGAAACAGCTATTACAGCCTTTTCACCACATTAAACTTGTAAAAGCATTGTTTTGCACTTATTTGATGTTTAGACGCCATTTTGTGTTCAAAGACACTGGAATCACATTGAAACGAAAGAAGATCCACTGTTATGACTTAAATGTGTTGATCTCGGTGGGACATTGAAGAATGCAGCTTATTTGACAACTGACACAGCAATAGTGGTTAAAATGTGTGTTACCTGCAAATAACAGCTTAAAAGCCTCTTCCCTGCGTGAAACAGCTATTACAGCCTTTTCACCACATTAAACTTGTAAAAGCATTGTTTTGCACTTATTTGATGTTTAGACGCCATTTTGTGTTCAAAGACACTGGAATCACATTGAAACGAAAGAAGATCCACTGTTATGACTTAAATGTGTTGATCTCGGTGGGACATTGAAGAATGCAGCTTATTTGACAACTGACACAGCAATAGTGGTTAAAATGTGTGTTACCTGCAAATAACAGCTTAAAAGCCTCTTCCCTGCGTGAACAGCTATTACAGCCTTTTCACCACATTAAACTTGTAAAAGCATTGTTTTGCACTTATTTGATGTTTAGACGCCATTTTGTGTTCAAAGACACTGGAATCACATTGAAACGAAAGCAGATCCACTCCAGAGTGCTTTTATGACTTAAATGTGTTGATCTCGGTGGGACATTGAAGAATGCAGCTTATTTGACAACTGACACAGCAATAGTGGTTAAAACGTGTGTTACCTGCAAATAACAGCTTAAAAGCCTCTTCCCTGCGTGAAACAGCTATTACAGCCTTTTCACCACATTAAACTTGTAAAAGCATTGTTTTGCACTTATTTGATGTTTAGACGCCATTTTGTGTTCAAAGACACTGGAATCACATTGAAACGAAAGAAGATCCACTGTTATGATTTAAATGTGTTGATCTTGGTGGGACATTGAAGAATGCAGCTTATTTGACAACTGACACAGCAATAGTGGTTAAAACGTGTGTTACCTGCAAATAACAGCTTAAAAGCCTCTTCCCTGCGTGAAACAGCTATTACAGCCTTTTCACCACATTAAACTTGTAAAAGCATTGTTTTGCACTTATTTGATGTTTAGACGCCATTTTGTGTTCAAAGACACTGGAATCACATTGAAACGAAAGCAGATCCACTCCAGAGTGCTGTTATGACTTAAATGTGTTGATCTCGGTGGGACATTGAAGAATGCAGCTTATTTGACAACTGACACAGCAATAGTGGTTAAAACGTGCGTTACCTGCAAATAACAGCTTAAAAGCCTCTTCCCTGCGTCAACAGCTATTACAGCCTTTTCACCACATTAAACTTGTAAAAGCATTGTTTTGCACTTATTTGATGTTTAGACGCCATTTTGTGTTCAAAGACACTGGAATCACATTGAAACGAAAGCAGATCCACTCCAGAGTGCTGTTATGACTTAAATGTGTTGATCTCGGTGGGACATTGAAGAATGCAGCTTATTTGACAACTGACACAGCAATAGTGGTTAAAACGTGTGTTACCTGCAAATAACAGCTTAAAAGCCTCTTCCCTGCGTGAAACAGCTATTACAGCCTTTTCACCACATTAAACTTGTAAAAGCATTGTTTTGCACTTATTTGATGTTTAGACGCCATTTTGTGTTCAAAGACACTGGAATCACATTGAAACGAAAGAAGATCCACTGTTATTACTTAAATGTGTTGATCTCGGTGGGACATTGAAGAATGCAGCTTATTTGACAACTGACACAGCAATAGTGGTTAAAAGGTGTGTTACCTGCAAATAACAGCTTAAAAGCCTCTTCCCTGCGTGAAACAGCTATTACAGCCTTTTCACCACATTAAACTTGTAAAAGCATTGTTTTGCACTTATTTGATGTTTAGACGCCATTTTGCGTTCAAAGACACTGGAATCACATTGACACGAAAGAAGATCCACTGTTATGACTTAAATGTGTTGATCTCGGTGGGACATTGAAGAATGCAGCTTATTTGACAACTGACACAGCAATAGTGGTTAAAACGTGTGTTACCTGCAAATAACATCTTAAAAGCCTCTTCCCTGCGTGAAACAGCTATTACAGCCTTTTCACCACATTAAACTTGTAAAAGCATTGTTTTGCACTTATTTGATGTTTAGACGCCATTTTGTGTTCAAAGACACTGGAATCACATTGAAACGAAAGCAGATCCACTCCAGAGTGCTTTTATGACTTAAATGTGTTGATCTCGGTGGGACATTGAAGAATGCAGCTTATTTGACAACTGACACTGCAATAGTGGTTAAAACGTGTGTTACCTGCAAATAACAGCTTAAAAGCCTCTTCCCTGCGTGAAACAGCTATTACAGCCTTTTCACCACATTAAACTTGTAAAAGCATTGTTTTGCACTTATTTGATGTTTAGACGCCATTTTGTGTTCAAAGACACTGGAATCACATTGAAACGAAAGCAGATCCACTCCAGAGTGCTGTTATGACTTAAATGTGTTGATCTCGGTGGGACATTGAAGAATGCAGCTTATTTGACAACTGACACAGCAATAGTGGTTAAAACGTGTGTTACCTGCAAATAACAGCTTAAAAGCCTCTTCCCTGCGTGAAACAGCTATTACAGCCTTTTCACCACATTAAACTTGTAAAAGCATTGTTTTGCACTTATTTGATGTTTAGACGCCATTTTGTGTTCAAAGACACTGGAATCACATTGAAACGAAAGAAGATCCACTGTTATGATTTAAATGTGTTGATCTTGGTGGGACATTGAAGAATGCAGCTTATTTGACAACTGACACAGTAATAGTGGTTAAAACGTGTGTTACCTGCAAATAACAGCTTAAAAGCCTCTTCCCTGCGTGAAACAGCTATTACAGCCTTTTCACCACATTAAACTTGTAAAAGCATTGTTTTGCACTTATTTGATGTTTAGACGCCATTTTGTGTTCAAAGACACTGGAATCACATTGAAACGAAAGAAGATCCACTGTTATGACTTAAATGTGTTGATCTCGGTGGGACATTGAAGAATGCAGCTTATTTGACAACTGACACAGCAATAGTGGTTAAAATGTGTGTTACCTGCAAATAACAGCTTAAAAGCCTCTTCCCTGCGTGAAACAGCTATTACAGCCTTTTCACCACATTAAACTTGTAAAAGCATTGTTTTGCACTTATTTGATGTTTAGACGCCATTTTGTGTTCAAAGACACTGGAATCACATTGAAACGAAAGAAGATCCACTGTTATGACTTAAATGTGTTGATCTCGGTGGGACATTGAAGAATGCAGCTTATTTGACAACTGACACAGCAATAGTGGTTAAAATGTGTGTTACCTGCAAATAACAGCTTAAAAGCCTCTTCCCTGCGTGAACAGCTATTACAGCCTTTTCACCACATTAAACTTGTAAAAGCATTGTTTTGCACTTATTTGATGTTTAGACGCCATTTTGTGTTCAAAGACACTGGAATCACATTGAAACGAAAGCAGATCCACTCCAGAGTGCTTTTATGACTTAAATGTGTTGATCTCGGTGGGACATTGAAGAATGCAGCTTATTTGACAACTGACACAGCAATAGTGGTTAAAACGTGTGTTACCTGCAAATAACAGCTTAAAAGCCTCTTCCCTGCGTGAAACAGCTATTACAGCCTTTTCACCACATTAAACTTGTAAAAGCATTGTTTTGCACTTATTTGATGTTTAGACGCCATTTTGTGTTCAAAGACACTGGAATCACATTGAAACGAAAGAAGATCCACTGTTATGATTTAAATGTGTTGATCTTGGTGGGACATTGAAGAATGCAGCTTATTTGACAACTGACACAGCAATAGTGGTTAAAACGTGTGTTACCTGCAAATAACAGCTTAAAAGCCTCTTCCCTGCGTGAAACAGCTATTACAGCCTTTTCACCACATTAAACTTGTAAAAGCATTGTTTTGCACTTATTTGATGTTTAGACGCCATTTTGTGTTCAAAGACACTGGAATCACATTGAAACGAAAGCAGATCCACTCCAGAGTGCTGTTATGACTTAAATGTGTTGATCTCGGTGGGACATTGAAGAATGCAGCTTATTTGACAACTGACACAGCAATAGTGGTTAAAACGTGCGTTACCTGCAAATAACAGCTTAAAAGCCTCTTCCCTGCGTCAACAGCTATTACAGCCTTTTCACCACATTAAACTTGTAAAAGCATTGTTTTGCACTTATTTGATGTTTAGACGCCATTTTGTGTTCAAAGACACTGGAATCACATTGAAACGAAAGCAGATCCACTCCAGAGTGCTGTTATGACTTAAATGTGTTGATCTCGGTGGGACATTGAAGAATGCAGCTTATTTGACAACTGACACAGCAATAGTGGTTAAAACGTGTGTTACCTGCAAATAACAGCTTAAAAGCCTCTTCCCTGCGTGAAACAGCTATTACAGCCTTTTCACCACATTAAACTTGTAAAAGCATTGTTTTGCACTTATTTGATGTTTAGACGCCATTTTGTGTTCAAAGACACTGGAATCACATTGAAACGAAAGCAGATCCACTCCAGAGTGCTGTTATGACTTAAATGTGTTGATCTCGGTGGGACATTGAAGAATGCAGCTTATTTGACAACTGACACAGCAATAGTGGTTAAAACGTGTGTTACCTGCAAATAACAGCTTAAAAGCCTCTTCCCTGCGTGAAACAGCTATTACAGCCTTTTCACCACATTAAACTTGTAAAAGCATTGTTTTGCACTTATTTGATGTTTAGACGCCATTTTGTGTTCAAAGACACTGGAATCACATTGAAACGAAAGAAGATCCACTGTTATGACTTAAATGTGTTGATCTCGGTGGGACATTGAAGAATGCAGCTTATTTGACAACTGACACAGCAATAGTGGTTAAAAGGTGTGTTACCTGCAAATAACAGCTTAAAAGCCTCTTCCCTGCGTGAAACAGCTATTACAGCCTTTTCACCACATTAAACTTGTAAAAGCATTGTTTTGCACTTATTTGATGTTTAGACGCCATTTTGCGTTCAAAGACACTGGAATCACATTGACACGAAAGAAGATCCACTGTTATGACTTAAATGTGTTGATCTCGGTGGGACATTGAAGAATGCAGCTTATTTGACAACTGACACAGCAATAGTGGTTAAAACGTGTGTTACCTGCAAATAACATCTTAAAAGCCTCTTCCCTGCGTGAAACAGCTATTACAGCCTTTTCACCACATTAAACTTGTAAAAGCATTGTTTTGCACTTATTTGATGTTTAGACGCCATTTTGTGTTCAAAGACACTGGAATCACATTGAAACGAAAGCAGATCCACTCCAGAGTGCTTTTATGACTTAAATGTGTTGATCTCGGTGGGACATTGAAGAATGCAGCTTATTTGACAACTGACACTGCAATAGTGGTTAAAACGTGTGTTACCTGCAAATAACAGCTTAAAAGCCTCTTCCCTGCGTGAACCAGCTATTACAGCCTTTTCACCACATTAAACTTGTAAAAGCATTGTTTTGCACTTATTTGATGTTTAGACGCCATTTTGTGTTCAAAGACACTGGAATCACATTGAAACGAAAGCAGATCCACTCCAGAGTGCTGTTATGACTTAAATGTGTTGATCTCGGTGGGACATTGAAGAATGCAGCTTATTTGACAACTGACACAGCAATAGTGGTTAAAACGTGTGTTACCTGCAAATAACAGCTTAAAAGCCTCTTCCCTGCGTGAAACAGCTATTACAGCCTTTTCACCACATTAAACTTGTAAAAGCATTGTTTTGCACTTATTTGATGTTTAGACGCCATTTTGTGTTTAAAGACACTGGAATCACATTGAAACGAAAGAAGATCCACTGTTATGACTTAAATGTGTTGATCTCGGTGGGACATTGAAGAATGCAGCTTATTTGACAACTGACACAGCAATAGTGGTTAAAACGTGTGTTACCTGCAAATAACAGCTTAAAAGCCTCTTCCCTGCGTGAAACAGCTATTACAGCCTTTTCACCACATTAAACTTGTAAAAGCATTGTTTTGCACTTATTTGATGTTTAGACGCCATTTTGTGTTCAAAGACACTGGAATCACATTGAAACGAAAGCAGATCCACTCCAGAGTGCTGTTATGACTTAAATGTGTTGATCTCGGTGGGACATTGAAGAATGCAGCTTATTTGACAACTGACACAGCAATAGTGGTTAAAACGTGTGTTACCTGCAAATAACAGCTTAAAAGCCTCTTCCCTGCGTGAAACAGCTATTACAGCCTTTTCACCACATTAAACTTGTAAAAGCATTGTTTTGCACTTATTTGATGTTTAGACGCCATTTTGTGTTCAAAGACACTGGAATCACATTGAAACGAAAGCAGATCCACTCCAGAGTGCTGTTATGACTTAAATGTGTTGATCTCGGTGGGACATTGAAGAATGCAGCTTATTTGACAACTAACACAGCAATAGTGGTTAAAACGTGTGTTACCTGCAAATAACAGCTTAAAAGCCTCTTCCCTGCGTGAAACAGCTATTACAGCCTTTTCACCACATTAAACTTGTAAAAGCATTGTTTTGCACTTATTTGATGTTTAGACGCCATTTTGTGTTCAAAGACACTGGAATCACATTGAAACGAAAGAAGATCCACTGTTATGACTTAAATGTGTTGATCTCGGTGGGACATTGAAGAATGCAGCTTATTTGACAACTGACACAGCAATAGTGGTTAAAAGGTGTGTTACCTGCAAATAACAGCTTAAAAGCCTCTTCCCTGCGTGAAACAGCTATTACAGCCTTTTCACCACATTAAACTTGTAAAAGCATTGTTTTGCACTTATTTGATGTTTAGACGCCATTTTGCGTTCAAAGACACTGGAATCACATTGACACGAAAGAAGATCCACTGTTATGACTTAAATGTGTTGATCTCGGTGGGACATTGAAGAATGCAGCTTATTTGACAACTGACACAGCAATAGTGGTTAAAACGTGTGTTACCTGCAAATAACATCTTAAAAGCCTCTTCCCTGCGTGAAACAGCTATTACAGCCTTTTCACCACATTAAACTTGTAAAAGCATTGTTTTGCACTTATTTGATGTTTAGACGCCATTTTGTGTTCAAAGACACTGGAATCACATTGAAACGAAAGCAGATCCACTCCAGAGTGCTTTTATGACTTAAATGTGTTGATCTCGGTGGGACATTGAAGAATGCAGCTTATTTGACAACTGACACTGCAATAGTGGTTAAAACGTGTGTTACCTGCAAATAACAGCTTAAAAGCCTCTTCCCTGCGTGAAACAGCTATTACAGCCTTTTCACCACATTAAACTTGTAAAAGCATTGTTTTGCACTTATTTGATGTTTAGACGCCATTTTGTGTTCAAAGACACTGGAATCACATTGAAACGAAAGCAGATCCACTCCAGAGTGCTGTTATGACTTAAATGTGTTGATCTCGGTGGGACATTGAAGAATGCAGCTTATTTGACAACTGACACAGCAATAGTGGTTAAAACGTGTGTTACCTGCAAATAACAGCTTAAAAGCCTCTTCCCTGCGTGAAACAGCTATTACAGCCTTTTCACCACATTAAACTTGTAAAAGCATTGTTTTGCACTTATTTGATGTTTAGACGCCATTTTGTGTTTAAAGACACTGGAATCACATTGAAACGAAAGAAGATCCACTGTTATGACTTAAATGTGTTGATCTCGGTGGGACATTGAAGAATGCAGCTTATTTGACAACTGACACAGCAATAGTGGTTAAAACGTGTGTTACCTGCAAATAACAGCTTAAAAGCCTCTTCCCTGCGTGAAACAGCTATTACAGCCTTTTCACCACATTAAACTTGTAAAAGCATTGTTTTGCACTTATTTGATGTTTAGACGCCATTTTGTGTTCAAAGACACTGGAATCACATTGAAACGAAAGCAGATCCACTCCAGAGTGCTGTTATGACTTAAATGTGTTGATCTCGGTGGGACATTGAAGAATGCAGCTTATTTGACAACTGACACAGCAATAGTGGTTAAAACGTGTGTTACCTGCAAATAACAGCTTAAAAGCCTCTTCCCTGCGTGAAACAGCTATTACAGCCTTTTCACCACATTAAACTTGTAAAAGCATTGTTTTGCACTTATTTGATGTTTAGACGCAATTTTGTGTTCAAAGACACTGGAATCACATTGAAACGAAAGCAGATCCACTCCAGAGTGCTGTTATGACTTAAATGTGTTGATCTTGGTGGGACATTGAAGAATGCAGCTTATTTGACAACTGACACAGCAATAGTGGTTAAAACGTGTGTTACCTGCAAATAACAGCTTAAAAGCCTCTTCCCTGCGTGAAACAGCTATTACAGCCTTTTCACCACATTAAACTTGTAAAAGCATTGTTTTGCACTTATTTGATGTTTAGACGCCATTTTGTGTTTAAAGACACTGGAATCACATTGAAACGAAAGAAGATCCACTGTTATGACTTAAATGTGTTGATCTCGGTGGGACATTGAAGAATGCAGCTTATTTGACAACTGACACAGCAATAGTGGTTAAAATGTGTGTTACCTGCAAATAACAGCTTAAAAGCCTCTTCCCTGCGTGAAACAGCTATTACAGCCTTTTCACCACATTAAACTTGTAAAAGCATTGTTTTGCACTTATTTGATGTTTAGACGCCATTTTGTGTTCAAAGACACTGGAATCACATTGAAACGAAAGAAGATCCACTGTTATGACTTAAATGTGTTGATCTCGGTGGGACATTGAAGAATGCAGCTTATTTGACAACTGACACAGCAATAGTGGTTAAAACGTGTGTTACCTGCAAATAACAGCTTAAAAGCCTCTTCCCTGCGTGAAACAGCTATTACAGCCTTTTCACCACATTAAACTTGTAAAAGCATTGTTTTGCACTTATTTGATGTTTAGACGCCATTTTGTGTTCAAAGACACTGGAATCACATTGAAACGAAAGCAGATCCACTCCAGAGTGCTTTTATGACTTAAATGTGTTGATCTCGGTGGGACATTGAAGAATGCAGCTTATTTGACAACTGACACTGCAATAGTGGTTAAAACGTGTGTTACCTGCAAATAACAGCTTAAAAGCCTCTTCCCTGCGTGAAACAGCTATTACAGCCTTTTCACCACATTAAACTTGTAAAAGCATTGTTTTGCACTTATTTGATGTTTAGACGCCATTTTGTGTTCAAAGACACTGGAATCACATTGAAACGAAAGCAGATCCACTCCAGAGTGCTGTTATGACTTAAATGTGTTGATCTCGGTGGGACATTGAAGAATGCAGCTTATTTGACAACTGACACAGCAATAGTGGTTAAAACGTGTGTTACCTGCAAATAACAGCTTAAAAGCCTCTTCCCTGCGTGAAACAGCTATTACAGCCTTTTCACCACATTAAACTTGTAAAAGCATTGTTTTGCACTTATTTGATGTTTAGACGCCATTTTGTGTTCAAAGACACTGGAATCACATTGAAACGAAAGAAGATCCACTGTTATGACTTAAATGTGTTGATCTCGGTGGGACATTGAAGAATGCAGCTTATTTGACAACTGACACAGCAATAGTGGTTAAAATGTGTGTTACCTGCAAATAACAGCTTAAAAGCCTCTTCCCTGCGTGAACAGCTATTACAGCCTTTTCACCACATTAAACTTGTAAAAGCATTGTTTTGCACTTATTTGATGTTTAGACGCCATTTTGTGTTCAAAGACACTGGAATCACATTGAAACGAAAGCAGATCCACTCCAGAGTGCTGTTATGACTTAAATGTGTTGATCTCGGTGGGACATTGAAGAATGCAGCTTATTTGACAACTGACACAGCAATAGTGGTTAAAACGTGCGTTACCTGCAAATAACAGCTTAAAAGCCTCTTCCCTGCGTCAACAGCTATTACAGCCTTTTCACCACATTAAACTTGTAAAAGCATTGTTTTGCACTTATTTGATGTTTAGACGCCATTTTGTGTTCAAAGACACTGGAATCACATTGAAACGAAAGCAGATCCACTCCAGAGTGCTGTTATGACTTAAATGTGTTGATCTCGGTGGGACATTGAAGAATGCAGCTTATTTGACAACTGACACAGCAATAGTGGTTAAAACGTGTGTTACCTGCAAATAACAGCTTAAAAGCCTCTTCCCTGCGTGAAACAGCTATTACAGCCTTTTCACCACATTAAACTTGTAAAAGCATTGTTTTGCACTTATTTGATGTTTAGACGCCATTTTGTGTTCAAAGACACTGGAATCACATTGACACGAAAGAAGATCCACTGTTATGACTTAAATGTGTTGATCTCGGTGGGACATTGAAGAATGCAGCTTATTTGACAACTGACACAGCAATAGTGGTTAAAACGTGTGTTACCTGCAAATAACAGCTTAAAAGCCTCTTCCCTGCGTGAAACAGCTATTACAGCCTTTTCACCACATTAAACTTGTAAAAGCATTGTTTTGCACTTATTTGATGTTTAGACGCCATTTTGTGTTCAAAGACACTGGAATCACATTGAAACGAAAGAAGATCCACTGTTATGACTTAAATGTGTTGATCTCGGTGGGACATTGAAGAATGCAGCTTATTTGACAACTGACACAGCAATAGTGGTTAAAATGTGTGTTACCTGCAAATAACAGCTTAAAAGCCTCTTCCCTGCGTGAAACAGCTATTACAGCCTTTTCACCACATTAAACTTGTAAAAGCATTGTTTTGCACTTATTTGATGTTTAGACGCCATTTTGTGTTCAAAGACACTGGAATCACATTGAAACGAAAGAAGATCCACTGTTATGACTTAAATGTGTTGATCTCGGTGGGACATTGAAGAATGCAGCTTATTTGACAACTGACACAGCAATAGTGGTTAAAATGTGTGTTACCTGCAAATAACAGCTTAAAAGCCTCTTCCCTGCGTGAAACAGCTATTACAGCCTTTTCACCACATTAAACTTGTAAAAGCATTGTTTTGCACTTATTTGATGTTTAGACGCCATTTTGTGTTCAAAGACACTGGAATCACATTGAAACGAAAGAAGATCCACTGTTATGACTTAAATGTGTTGATCTCGGTGGGACATTGAAGAATGCAGCTTATTTGACAACTGACACAGCAATAGTGGTTAAAATGTGTGTTACCTGCAAATAACAGCTTAAAAGCCTCTTCCCTGCGTGAACAGCTATTACAGCCTTTTCACCACATTAAACTTGTAAAAGCATTGCTTTGCACTTATTTGATGTTTAGACGCCATTTTGTGTTCAAAGACACTGGAATCACATTGAAACGAAAGCAGATCCACTCCAGAGTGCTGTTATGACTTAAATGTGTTGATCTCGGTGGGACATTGAAGAATGCAGCTTATTTGACAACTGACACAGCAATAGTGGTTAAAACGTGTGTTACCTGCAAATAACAGCTTAAAAGCCTCTTCCCTGCGTGAAACAGCTATTACAGCCTTTTCACCACATTAAACTTGTAAAAGCATTGTTTTGCACTTATTTGATGTTTAGACGCCATTTTGTGTTCAAAGACACTGGAATCACATTGAAACGAAAGAAGATCCACTGTTATGACTTAAATGTGTTGATCTCGGTGGGACATTGAAGAATGCAGCTTATTTGACAACTGACACAGCAATAGTGGTTAAAAGGTGTGTTACCTGCAAATAACAGCTTAAAAGCCTCTTCCCTGCGTGAAACAGCTATTACAGCCTTTTCACCACATTAAACTTGTAAAAGCATTGTTTTGCACTTATTTGATGTTTAGACGCCATTTTGCGTTAAAAGACACTGGAATCACATTGACACGAAAGAAGATCCACTGTTATGACTTAAATGTGTTGATCTCGGTGGGACATTGAAGAATGCAGCTTATTTGACAACTGACACAGCAATAGTGGTTAAAACGTGTGTTACCTGCAAATAACAGCTTAAAAGCCTCTTCCCTGCGTGAAACAGCTATTACAGCCTTTTCACCACATTAAACTTGTAAAAGCATTGTTTTGCACTTATTTGATGTTTAGACGCCATTTTGTGTTCAAAGACACTGGAATCACATTGAAACGAAAGCAGATCCACTCCAGAGTGCTTTTATGACTTAAATGTGTTGATCTCGGTGGGACATTGAAGAATGCAGCTTATTTGACAACTGACACTGCAATAGTGGTTAAAACGTGTGTTACCTGCAAATAACAGCTTAAAAGCCTCTTCCCTGCGTGAAACAGCTATTACAGCCTTTTCACCACATTAAACTTGTAAAAGCATTGTTTTGCACTTATTTGATGTTTAGACGCCATTTTGTGTTCAAAGACACTGGAATCACATTGAAACGAAAGCAGATCCACTCCAGAGTGCTGTTATGACTTAAATGTGTTGATCTCGGTGGGACATTGAAGAATGCAGCTTATTTGACAACTGACACAGCAATAGTGGTTAAAACGTGTGTTACCTGCAAATAACAGCTTAAAAGCCTCTTCCCTGCGTGAAACAGCTATTACAGCCTTTTCACCACATTAAACTTGTAAAAGCATTGTTTTGCACTTATTTGATGTTTAGACGCCATTTTGTGTTCAAAGACACTGGAATCACATTGAAACGAAAGAAGATCCACTGTTATGACTTAAATGTGTTGATCTCGGTGGGACATTGAAGAATGCAGCTTATTTGACAACTGACACTGCAATAGTGGTTAAAACGTGTGTTACCTGCAAATAACAGCTTAAAAGCCTCTTCCCTGCGTGAAACAGCTATTACAGCCTTTTCACCACATTAAACTTGTAAAAGCATTGTTTTGCACTTATTTGATGTTTAGACGCCATTTTGTGTTCAAAGACACTGGAATCACATTGAAACGAAAGCAGATCCACTCCAGAGTGCTGTTATGACTTAAATGTGTTGATCTCGGTGGGACATTGAAGAATGCAGCTTATTTGACAACTGACACAGCAATAGTGGTTAAAATGTGTGTTACCTGCAAATAACAGCTTAAAAGCCTCTTCCCTGCGTGAACAGCTATTACAGCCTTTTCACCACATTAAACTTGTAAAAGCATTGTTTTGCACTTATTTGATGTTTAGACGCCATTTTGTGTTCAAAGACACTGGAATCACATTGAAACGAAAGCAGATCCACTCCAGAGTGCTGTTATGACTTAAATGTGTTGATCTCGGTGGGACATTGAAGAATGCAGCTTATTTGACAACTGACACAGCAATAGTGGTTAAAACGTGCGTTACCTGCAAATAACAGCTTAAAAGCCTCTTCCCTGCGTCAACAGCTATTACAGCCTTTTCACCACATTAAACTTGTAAAAGCATTGTTTTGCACTTATTTGATGTTTAGACGCCATTTTGTGTTCAAAGACACTGGAATCACATTGAAACGAAAGCAGATCCACTCCAGAGTGCTGTTATGACTTAAATGTGTTGATCTCGGTGGGACATTGAAGAATGCAGCTTATTTGACAACTGACACAGCAATAGTGGTTAAAACGTGTGTTACCTGCAAATAACAGCTTAAAAGCCTCTTCCCTGCGTGAAACAGCTATTACAGCCTTTTCACCACATTAAACTTGTAAAAGCATTGTTTTGCACTTATTTGATGTTTAGACGCCATTTTGTGTTCAAAGACACTGGAATCACATTGAAACGAAAGCAGATCCACTCCAGAGTGCTTTTATGACTTAAATGTGTTGATCTCGGTGGGACATTGAAGAATGCAGCTTATTTGACAACTGACACTGCAATAGTGGTTAAAACGTGTGTTACCTGCAAATAACAGCTTAAAAGCCTCTTCCCTGCGTGAAACAGCTATTACAGCCTTTTCACCACATTAAACTTGTAAAAGCATTGTTTTGCACTTATTTGATGTTTAGACGCCATTTTGTGTTCAAAGACACTGGAATCACATTGAAACGAAAGCAGATCCACTCCAGAGTGCTGTTATGACTTAAATGTGTTGATCTCGGTGGGACATTGAAGAATGCAGCTTATTTGACAACTGACACAGCAATAGTGGTTAAAACGTGTGTTACCTGCAAATAACAGCTTAAAAGCCTCTTCCCTGCGTGAAACAGCTATTACAGCCTTTTCACCACATTAAACTTGTAAAAGCATTGTTTTGCACTTATTTGATGTTTAGACGCCATTTTGTGTTCAAAGACACTGGAATCACATTGAAACGAAAGAAGATCCACTGTTATGACTTAAATGTGTTGATCTCGGTGGGACATTGAAGAATGCAGCTTATTTGACAACTGACACTGCAATAGTGGTTAAAACGTGTGTTACCTGCAAATAACAGCTTAAAAGCCTCTTCCCTGCGTGAAACAGCTATTACAGCCTTTTCACCACATTAAACTTGTAAAAGCATTGTTTTGCACTTATTTGATGTTTAGACGCCATTTTGTGTTCAAAGACACTGGAATCACATTGAAACGAAAGCAGATCCACTCCAGAGTGCTGTTATGACTTAAATGTGTTGATCTCGGTGGGACATTGAAGAATGCAGCTTATTTGACAACTGACACAGCAATAGTGGTTAAAACGTGTGTTACCTGCAAATAACAGCTTAAAAGCCTCTTCCCTGCGTGAAACAGCTATTACAGCCTTTTCACCACATTAAACTTGTAAAAGCATTGTTTTGCACTTATTTGATGTTTAGACGCCATTTTGTGTTCAAAGACACTGGAATCACATTGAAACGAAAGAAGATCCACTGTTATGACTTAAATGTGTTGATCTCGGTGGGACATTGAAGAATGCAGCTTATTTGACAACTGACACAGCAATAGTGGTTAAAATGTGTGTTACCTGCAAATAACAGCTTAAAAGCCTCTTCCCTGCGTGAACAGCTATTACAGCCTTTTCACCACATTAAACTTGTAAAAGCATTGTTTTGCACTTATTTGATGTTTAGACGCCATTTTGTGTTCAAAGACACTGGAATCACATTGAAACGAAAGCAGATCCACTCCAGAGTGCTGTTATGACTTAAATGTGTTGATCTCGGTGGGACATTGAAGAATGCAGCTTATTTGACAACTGACACAGCAATAGTGGTTAAAACGTGCGTTACCTGCAAATAACAGCTTAAAAGCCTCTTCCCTGCGTCAACAGCTATTACAGCCTTTTCACCACATTAAACTTGTAAAAGCATTGTTTTGCACTTATTTGATGTTTAGACGCCATTTTGTGTTCAAAGACACTGGAATCACATTGAAACGAAAGCAGATCCACTCCAGAGTGCTGTTATGACTTAAATGTGTTGATCTCGGTGGGACATTGAAGAATGCAGCTTATTTGACAACTGACACAGCAATAGTGGTTAAAACGTGTGTTACCTGCAAATAACAGCTTAAAAGCCTCTTCCCTGCGTGAAACAGCTATTACAGCCTTTTCACCACATTAAACTTGTAAAAGCATTGTTTTGCACTTATTTGATGTTTAGACGCCATTTTGTGTTCAAAGACACTGGAATCACATTGACACGAAAGAAGATCCACTGTTATGACTTAAATGTGTTGATCTCGGTGGGACATTGAAGAATGCAGCTTATTTGACAACTGACACAGCAATAGTGGTTAAAACGTGTGTTACCTGCAAATAACAGCTTAAAAGCCTCTTCCCTGCGTGAAACAGCTATTACAGCCTTTTCACCACATTAAACTTGTAAAAGCATTGTTTTGCACTTATTTGATGTTAAGACGCCATTTTGTGTTCAAAGACACTGGAATCACATTGAAACGAAAGAAGATCCACTGTTATGACTTAAATGTGTTGATCTCGGTGGGACATTGAAGAATGCAGCTTATTTGACAACTGACACAGCAATAGTGGTTAAAATGTGTGTTACCTGCAAATAACAGCTTAAAAGCCTCTTCCCTGCGTGAAACAGCTATTACAGCCTTTTCACCACATTAAACTTGTAAAAGCATTGTTTTGCACTTATTTGATGTTTAGACGCCATTTTGTGTTCAAAGACACTGGAATCACATTGAAACGAAAGAAGATCCACTGTTATGACTTAAATGTGTTGATCTCGGTGGGACATTGAAGAATGCAGCTTATTTGACAACTGACACAGCAATAGTGGTTAAAATGTGTGTTACCTGCAAATAACAGCTTAAAAGCCTCTTCCCTGCGTGAAACAGCTATTACAGCCTTTTCACCACATTAAACTTGTAAAAGCATTGTTTTGCACTTATTTGATGTTTAGACGCCATTTTGTGTTCAAAGACACTGGAATCACATTGAAACGAAAGAAGATCCACTGTTATGACTTAAATGTGTTGATCTCGGTGGGACATTGAAGAATGCAGCTTATTTGACAACTGACACAGCAATAGTGGTTAAAATGTGTGTTACCTGCAAATAACAGCTTAAAAGCCTCTTCCCTGCGTGAACAGCTATTACAGCCTTTTCACCACATTAAACTTGTAAAAGCATTGTTTTGCACTTATTTGATGTTTAGACGCCATTTTGTGTTCAAAGACACTGGAATCACATTGAAACGAAAGCAGATCCACTCCAGAGTGCTGTTATGACTTAAATGTGTTGATCTCGGTGGGACATTGAAGAATGCAGCTTATTTGACAACTGACACAGCAATAGTGGTTAAAACGTGTGTTACCTGCAAATAACAGCTTAAAAGCCTCTTCCCTGCGTGAAACAGCTATTACAGCCTTTTCACCACATTAAACTTGTAAAAGCATTGTTTTGCACTTATTTGATGTTTAGACGCCATTTTGTGTTCAAAGACACTGGAATCACATTGAAACGAAAGAAGATCCACTGTTATGACTTAAATGTGTTGATCTCGGTGGGACATTGAAGAATGCAGCTTATTTGACAACTGACACAGCAATAGTGGTTAAAAGGTGTGTTACCTGCAAATAACAGCTTAAAAGCCTCTTCCCTGCGTGAAACAGCTATTACAGCCTTTTCACCACATTAAACTTGTAAAAGCATTGTTTTGCACTTATTTGATGTTTAGACGCCATTTTGCGTTCAAAGACACTGGAATCACATTGACACGAAAGAAGATCCACTGTTATGACTTAAATGTGTTGATCTCGGTGGGACATTGAAGAATGCAGCTTATTTGACAACTGACACAGCAATAGTGGTTAAAACGTGTGTTACCTGCAAATAACAGCTTAAAAGCCTCTTCCCTGCGTGAAACAGCTATTACAGCCTTTTCACCACATTAAACTTGTAAAAGCATTGTTTTGCACTTATTTGATGTTTAGACGCCATTTTGTGTTCAAAGACACTGGAATCACATTGAAACGAAAGCAGATCCACTCCAGAGTGCTTTTATGACTTAAATGTGTTGATCTCGGTGGGACATTGAAGAATGCAGCTTATTTGACAACTGACACTGCAATAGTGGTTAAAACGTGTGTTACCTGCAAATAACAGCTTAAAAGCCTCTTCCCTGCGTGAAACAGCTATTACAGCCTTTTCACCACATTAAACTTGTAAAAGCATTGTTTTGCACTTATTTGATGTTTAGACGCCATTTTGTGTTCAAAGACACTGGAATCACATTGAAACGAAAGCAGATCCACTCCAGAGTGCTGTTATGACTTAAATGTGTTGATCTCGGTGGGACATTGAAGAATGCAGCTTATTTGACAACTGACACAGCAATAGTGGTTAAAACGTGTGTTACCTGCAAATAACAGCTTAAAAGCCTCTTCCCTGCGTGAAACAGCTATTACAGCCTTTTCACCACATTAAACTTGTAAAAGCATTGTTTTGCACTTATTTGATGTTTAGACGCCATTTTGTGTTCAAAGACACTGGAATCACATTGAAACGAAAGAAGATCCACTGTTATGACTTAAATGTGTTGATCTCGGTGGGACATTGAAGAATGCAGCTTATTTGACAACTGACACTGCAATAGTGGTTAAAACGTGTGTTACCTGCAAATAACAGCTTAAAAGCCTCTTCCCTGCGTGAAACAGCTATTACAGCCTTTTCACCACATTAAACTTGTAAAAGCATTGTTTTGCACTTATTTGATGTTTAGACGCCATTTTGTGTTCAAAGACACTGGAATCACATTGAAACGAAAGCAGATCCACTCCAGAGTGCTGTTATGACTTAAATGTGTTGATCTCGGTGGGACATTGAAGAATGCAGCTTATTTGACAACTGACACAGCAATAGTGGTTAAAACGTGTGTTACCTGCAAATAACAGCTTAAAAGCCTCTTCCCTGCGTGAAACAGCTATTACAGCCTTTTCACCACATTAAACTTGTAAAAGCATTGTTTTGCACTTATTTGATGTTTAGACGCCATTTTGTGTTCAAAGACACTGGAATCACATTGAAACGAAAGAAGATCCACTGTTATGACTTAAATGTGTTGATCTCGGTGGGACATTGAAGAATGCAGCTTATTTGACAACTGACACAGCAATAGTGGTTAAAATGTGTGTTACCTGCAAATAACAGCTTAAAAGCCTCTTCCCTGCGTGAACAGCTATTACAGCCTTTTCACCACATTAAACTTGTAAAAGCATTGTTTTGCACTTATTTGATGTTTAGACGCCATTTTGTGTTCAAAGACACTGGAATCACATTGAAACGAAAGCAGATCCACTCCAGAGTGCTGTTATGACTTAAATGTGTTGATCTCGGTGGGACATTGAAGAATGCAGCTTATTTGACAACTGACACAGCAATAGTGGTTAAAACGTGCGTTACCTGCAAATAACAGCTTAAAAGCCTCTTCCCTGCGTCAACAGCTATTACAGCCTTTTCACCACATTAAACTTGTAAAAGCATTGTTTTGCACTTATTTGATGTTTAGACGCCATTTTGTGTTCAAAGACACTGGAATCACATTGAAACGAAAGCAGATCCACTCCAGAGTGCTGTTATGACTTAAATGTGTTGATCTCGGTGGGACATTGAAGAATGCAGCTTATTTGACAACTGACACAGCAATAGTGGTTAAAACGTGTGTTACCTGCAAATAACAGCTTAAAAGCCTCTTCCCTGCGTGAACAGCTATTACAGCCTTTTCACCACATTAAACTTGTAAAAGCATTGTTTTGCACTTATTTGATGTTTAGACGCCATTTTGTGTTCAAAGACACTGGAATCACATTGAAACGAAAGAAGATCCACTGTTATGACTTAAATGTGTTGATCTCGGTGGGACATTGAAGAATGCAGCTTATTTGACAACTGACACAGCAATAGTGGTTAAAATGTGTGTTACCTGCAAATAACAGCTTAAAAGCCTCTTCCCTGCGTGAACAGCTATTACAGCCTTTTCACCACATTAAACTTGTAAAAGCATTGTTTTGCACTTATTTGATGTTTAGACGCCATTTTGTGTTCAAAGACACTGGAATCACATTGAAACGAAAGCAGATCCACTCCAGAGTGCTGTTATGACTTAAATGTGTTGATCTCGGTGGGACATTGAAGAATGCAGCTTATTTGACAACTGACACAGCAATAGTGGTTAAAACGTGTGTTACCTGCAAATAACAGCTTAAAAGCCTCTTCCCTGCGTGAAACAGCTATTACAGCCTTTTCACCACATTAAACTTGTAAAAGCATTGTTTTGCACTTATTTGATGTTTAGACGCCATTTTGTGTTCAAAGACACTGGAATCACATTGAAACGAAAGCAGATCCACTCCAGAGTGCTTTTATGACTTAAATGTGTTGATCTCGGTGGGACATTGAAGAATGCAGCTTATTTGACAACTGACACTGCAATAGTGGTTAAAACGTGTGTTACCTGCAAATAACAGCTTAAAAGCCTCTTCCCTGCGTGAAACAGCTATTACAGCCTTTTCACCACATTAAACTTGTAAAAGCATTGTTTTGCACTTATTTGATGTTTAGACGCCATTTTGTGTTCAAAGACACTGGAATCACATTGAAACGAAAGAAGATCCACTGTTATGACTTAAATGTGTTGATCTCGGTGGGACATTGAAGAATGCAGCTTATTTGACAACTGACACAGCAATAGTGGTTAAAATGTGTGTTACCTGCAAATAACAGCTTAAAAGCCTCTTCCCTGCGTGAAACAGCTATTACAGCCTTTTCAGCACATTAAACTTGTAAAAGCATTGTTTTGCACTTATTTGATGTTTAGACGCCATTTTGTGTTCAAAGACACTGGAATCACATTGAAACGAAAGAAGATCCACTGTTATGACTTAAATGTGTTGATCTCGGTGGGACATTGAAGAATGCAGCTTATTTGACAACTGACACAGCAATAGTGGTTAAAATGTGTGTTACCTGCAAATAACAGCTTAAAAGCCTCTTCCCTGCGTGAAACAGCTATTACAGCCTTTTCAGCACATTAAACTTGTAAAAGCATTGTTTTGCACTTATTTGATGTTTAGACGCCATTTTGTGTTCAAAGACACTGGAATCACATTGAAACGAAAGAAGATCCACTGTTATGACTTAAATGTGTTGATCTCGGTGGGACATTGAAGAATGCAGCTTATTTGACAACTGACACAGCAATAGTGGTTAAAACGTGTGTTACCTGCAAATAACAGCTTAAAAGCCTCTCCCTGCGTGAAACAGCTATTACAGCCTTTTCACCACATTAAACTTGTAAAAGCATTGTTTTGCACTTATTTGATGTTTAGACGCCATTTTGTGTTCAAAGACACTGGAATCACATTGAAACGAAAGAAGATCCACTGTTATGACTTAAATGTGTTGATCTCGGTGGGACATTGAAGAATGCAGCTTATTTGACAACTGACACAGCAATAGTGGTTAAAATGTGTGTTACCTGCAAATAACAGCTTAAAAGCCTCTTCCCTGCGTGAACAGCTATTACAGCCTTTTCACCACATTAAACTTGTAAAAGCATTGTTTTGCACTTATTTGATGTTTAGACGCCATTTTGTGTTCAAAGACACTGGAATCACATTGAAACGAAAGCAGATCCACTCCAGAGTGCTGTTATGACTTAAATGTGTTGATCTCGGTGGGACATTGAAGAATGCAGCTTATTTGACAACTGACACAGCAATAGTGGTTAAAACGTGCGTTACCTGCAAATAACAGCTTAAAAGCCTCTTCCCTGCGTCAACAGCTATTACAGCCTTTTCACCACATTAAACTTGTAAAAGCATTGTTTTGCACTTATTTGATGTTTTTGATGTTTAGACGCCATTTTGTGTTCAAAGACACTGGAATCACATTGAAACGAAAGCAGATCCACTCCAGAGTGCTGTTATGACTTAAATGTGTTGATCTCGGTGGGACATTGAAGAATGCAGCTTATTTGACAACTGACACAGCAATAGTGGTTAAAACGTGTGTTACCTGCAAATAACAGCTTAAAAGCCTCTTCCCTGCGTGAACAGCTATTACAGCCTTTTCACCACATTAAACTTGTAAAAGCATTGTTTTGCACTTATTTGATGTTTAGACGCCATTTTGTGTTCAAAGACACTGGAATCACATTGAAACGAAAGAAGATCCACTGTTATGACTTAAATGTGTTGATCTCGGTGGGACATTGAAGAATGCAGCTTATTTGACAACTGACACAGCAATAGTGGTTAAAATGTGTGTTACCTGCAAATAACAGCTTAAAAGCCTCTTCCCTGCGTGAACAGCTATTACAGCCTTTTCACCACATTAAACTTGTAAAAGCATTGTTTTGCACTTATTTGATGTTTAGACGCCATTTTGTGTTCAAAGACACTGGAATCACATTGAAACGAAAGCAGATCCACTCCAGAGTGCTGTTATGACTTAAATGTGTTGATCTCGGTGGGACATTGAAGAATGCAGCTTATTTGACAACTGACACAGCAATAGTGGTTAAAACGTGCGTTACCTGCAAATAACAGCTTAAAAGCCTCTTCCTGCGTGAAACAGCTATTACAGCCTTTTCACCACATTAAACTTGTAAAAGCATTGTTTTGCACTTATTTGATGTTTAGACGCCATTTTGTGTTCAAAGACACTGGAATCACATTGAAACGAAAGAAGATCCACTGTTATGACTTAATGTGTTGATCTCGGTGGGACATTGAAGAATGCAGCTTATTTGACAACTGACACAGCAATAGTGGTTAAAATGTGTGTTACCTGCAAATAACAGCTTAAAAGCCTCTTCCCTGCGTGAACAGCTATTACAGCCTTTTCACCACATTAAACTTGTAAAAGCATTGTTTTGCACTTATTTGATGTTTAGACGCCATTTTGTGTTCAAAGACACTGGAATCACATTGAAACGAAAGCAGATCCACTCCAGAGTGCTGTTATGACTTAAATGTGTTGATCTCGGTGGGACATTGAAGAATGCAGCTTATTTGACAACTGACACAGCAATAGTGGTTAAAACGTGTGTTACCTGCAAATAACAGCTTAAAAGCCTCTTCCCTGCGTGAAACAGCTATTACAGCCTTTTCACCACATTAAACTTGTAAAAGCATTGTTTTGCACTTATTTGATGTTTAGACGCCATTTTGTGTTCAAAGACACTGGAATCACATTGAAACGAAAGCAGATCCACTCCAGAGTGCTTTTATGACTTAAATGTGTTGATCTCGGTGGGACATTGAAGAATGCAGCTTATTTGACAACTGACACTGCAATAGTGGTTAAAACGTGTGTTACCTGCAAATAACAGCTTAAAAGCCTCTTCCCTGCGTGAAACAGCTATTACAGCCTTTTCACCACATTAAACTTGTAAAAGCATTGTTTTGCACTTATTGATGTTTAGACGCCATTTTGTGTTCAAAGACACTGGAATCACATTGAAACGAAAGAAGATCCACTGTTATGACTTAAATGTGTTGATCTCGGTGGGACATTGAAGAATGCAGCTTATTTGACAACTGACACAGCAATAGTGGTTAAAATGTGTGTTACCTGCAAATAACAGCTTTAAAGCCTCTTCCCTGCGTGAAACAGCTATTACAGCCTTTTCAGCACATTAAACTTGTAAAAGCATTGTTTTGCACTTATTTGATGTTTAGACGCCATTTTGTGTTCAAAGACACTGGAATCACATTGAAACGAAAGAAGATCCACTGTTATGACTTAAATGTGTTGATCTCGGTGGGACATTGAAGAATGCAGCTTATTTGACAACTGACACAGCAATAGTGGTTAAAATGTGTGTTACCTGCAAATAACAGCTTAAAAGCCTCTTCCCTGCGTGAAACAGCTATTACAGCCTTTTCAGCACATTAAACTTGTAAAAGCATTGTTTTGCACTTATTTGATGTTTAGACGCCATTTTGTGTTCAAAGACACTGGAATCACATTGAAACGAAAGAAGATCCACTGTTATGACTTAAATGTGTTGATCTCGGTGGGACATTGAAGAATGCAGCTTATTTGACAACTGACACAGCAATAGTGGTTAAAACGTGTGTTACCTGCAAATAACAGCTTAAAAGCCTCTTCCCTGCGTGAAACAGCTATTACAGCCTTTTCACCACATTAAACTTGTAAAAGCATTGTTTTGCACTTATTTGATGTTTAGACGCCATTTTGTGTTCAAAGACACTGGAATCACATTGAAACGAAAGCAGATCCACTCCAGAGTGCTGTTATGACTTAAATGTGTTGATCTTGGTGGGACATTGAAGAATGCAGCTTATTTGACAACTGACACAGCAATAGTGGTTAAAACGTGTGTTACCTGCAAATAACAGCTTAAAAGCCTCTTCCCTGCGTGAAACAGCTATTACAGCCTTTTCACCACATTAAACTTGTAAAAGCATTGTTTTGCACTTATTTGATGTTTAGACGCCATTTTGTGTTCAAAGACACTGGAATCACATTGAAACGAAAGAAGATCCACTGTTATGACTTAAATGTGTTGATCTCGGTGGGACATTGAAGAATGCAGCTTATTTGACAACTGACACAGCAATAGTGGTTAAAACGTGTGTTACCTGCAAATAACAGCTTAAAAGCCTCTTCCCTGCGTGAAACAGCTATTACAGCCTTTTCACCACATTAAACTTGTAAAAGCATTGTTTTGCACTTATTTGATGTTTAGACGCCATTTTGTGTTCAAAGACACTGGAATCACATTGAAACGAAAGAAGATCCACTGTTATGACTTAAATGTGTTGATCTCGGTGGGACATTGAAGAATGCAGCTTATTTGACAACTGACACAGCAATAGTGGTTAAAACGTGTGTTACCTGCAAATAACAGCTTAAAAGCCTCTTCCCTGCGTGAAACAGCTATTACAGCCTTTTCACCACATTAAACTTGTAAAAGCATTGTTTTGCACTTATTTGATGTTTAGACGCCATTTTGTGTTCAAAGACACTGGAATCACATTGAAACGAAAGCAGATCCACTCCAGAGTGCTGTTATGACTTAAATGTGTTGATCTTGGTGGGACATTGAAGAATGCAGCTTATTTGACAACTGACACAGCAATAGTGGTTAAAACGTGTGTTACCTGCAAATAACAGCTTAAAAGCCTCTTCCTTGCGTGAAACAGCTATTACAGCCTTTTCACCACATTAAACTTGTAAAAGCATTGTTTTGCACTTATTTGATGTTTAGACGCCATTTTGTGTTCAAAGACACTGGAATCACATTGAAACGAAAGAAGATCCACTGTTATGACTTAAATGTGTTGATCTCGGTGGGACATTGAAGAATGCAGCTTATTTGACAACTGACACAGCAATAGTGGTTAAAACGTGTGTTACCTGCAAATAACAGCTTAAAAGCCTCTTCCCTGCGTGAAACAGCTATTACAGCCTTTTCACCACATTAAACTTGTAAAAGCATTGTTTTGCACTTATTTGATGTTTAGACGCCATTTTGTGTTCAAAGACACTGGAATCACATTGAAACGAAAGAAGATCCACTGTTATGACTTAAATGTGTTGATCTCGGTGGGACATTGAAGAATGCAGCTTATTTGACAACTGACACAGCAATAGTGGTTAAAACGTGTGTTACCTGCAAATAACAGCTTAAAAGCCTCTTCCCTGCGTGAAACAGCTATTACAGCCTTTTCACCACATTAAACTTGTAAAAGCATTGTTTTGCACTTATTTGATGTTTAGACGCCATTTTGTGTTCAAAGACACTGGAATCACATTGAAACGAAAGCAGATCCACTCCAGAGTGCTGTTATGACTTAAATGTGTTGATCTTGGTGGGACATTGAAGAATGCAGCTTATTTGACAACTGACACAGCAATAGTGGTTAAAATGTGTGTTACCTGCAAATAACAGCTTAAAAGCCTCTTCCCTGCGTGAACAGCTATTACAGCCTTTTCACCACATTAAACTTGTAAAAGCATTGTTTTGCACTTATTTGATGTTTAGACGCCATTTTGTGTTCAAAGACACTGGAATCACATTGAAACGAAAGCAGATCCACTCCAGAGTGCTGTTATGACTTAAATGTGTTGATCTCGGTGGGACATTGAAGAATGCAGCTTATTTGACAACTGACACAGCAATAGTGGTTAAAACGTGTGTCACCTGCAAATAACAGCTTAAAAGCCTCTTCCCTGCGTGAAACAGCTATTACAGCCTTTTCACCACATTAAACTTGTAAAAGCATTGTTTTGCACTTATTTGATGTTTAGACGCCATTTTGTGTTCAAAGACACTGGAATCACATTGAAACGAAAGCAGATCCACTCCAGAGTGCTTTTATGACTTAAATGTGTTGATCTCGGTGGGACATTGAAGAATGCAGCTTATTTGACAACTGACACTGCAATAGTGGTTAAAACGTGTGTTACCTGCAAATAACAGCTTAAAAGCCTCTTCCCTGCGTGAAACAGCTATTACAGCCTTTTCACCACATTAAACTTGTAAAAGCATTGTTTTGCACTTATTTGATGTTTAGACGCCATTTTGTGTTTAAAGACACTGGAATCACATTGAAACGAAAGAAGATCCACTGTTATGACTTAAATGTGTTGATCTCGGTGGGACATTGAAGAATGCAGGTTATTTGACAACTGACACAGCAATAGTGGTTAAAATGTGTGTTACCTGCAAATAACAGCTTAAAAGCCTCTTCCCTGCGTGAAACAGCTATTACAGCCTTTTCAGCACATTAAACTTGTAAAAGCATTGTTTTGCACTTATTTGATGTTTAGACGCCATTTTGTGTTCAAAGACAGTGGAATCACATTGAAACGAAAGAAGATCAACTGTTATGACTTAAATGTGTTGATCTCGGTGGGACATTGAAGAATGCAGCTTATTTGACAACTGACACAGCAATAGTGGTTAAAACGTGTGTTACCTGCAAATAACAGCTTAAAAGCCTCTTCCCTGCGTGAAACAGCTATTACAGCCTTTTCACCACATTAAACTTGTAAAAGCATTGTTTTGCACTTATTTGATGTTTAGACGCCATTTTGTGTTCAAAGACACTGGAATCACATTGAAACGAAAGAAGATCCACTGTTATGACTTAAATGTGTTGATCTCGGTGGGACATTGAAGAATGCAGCTTATTTGACAACTGACACAGCAATAGTGGTTAAAATGTGTGTTACCTGCAAATAACAGCTTAAAAGCCTCTTCCCTGCGTGAAACAGCTATTACAGCCTTTTCAGCACATTAAACTTGTAAAAGCATTGTTTTGCACTTATTTGATGTTTAGACGCCATTTTGTGTTCAAAGACAGTGGAATCACATTGAAACGAAAGAAGATCAACTGTTATGACTTAAATGTGTTGATCTCGGTGGGACATTGAAGAATGCAGCTTATTTGACAACTGACACAGCAATAGTGGTTAAAACGTGTGTTACCTGCAAATAACAGCTTAAAAGCCTCTTCCCTGCGTGAAACAGCTATTACAGCCTTTTCACCACATTAAACTTGTAAAAGCATTGTTTTGCACTTATTTGATGTTTAGACGCCATTTTGTGTTCAAAGACACTGGAATCACATTGAAACGAAAGAAGATCCACTGTTATGACTTAAATGTGTTGATCTCGGTGGGACATTGAAGAATGCAGCTTATTTGACAACTGACACAGCAATAGTGGTTAAAATGTGTGTTACCTGCAAATAACAGCTTAAAAGCCTCTTCCCTGCGTGAACAGCTATTACAGCCTTTTCACCACATTAAACTTGTAAAAGCATTGTTTTGCACTTATTTGATGTTTAGACGCCATTTTGTGTTCAAAGACACTGGAATCACATTGAAACGAAAGCAGATCCACTCCAGAGTGCTGTTATGACTTAAATGTGTTGATCTCGGTGGGACATTGAAGAATGCAGCTTATTTGACAACTGACACAGCAATAGTGGTTAAAACGTGTGTTACCTGCAAATAACAGCTTAAAAGCCTCTTCCCTGCGTGAAACAGCTATTACAGCCTTTTCACCACATTAAACTTGTAAAAGCATTGTTTTGCACTTATTTGATGTTTAGACGCCATTTTGTGTTCAAAGACACTGGAATCACATTGAAACGAAAGCAGATCCACTCCAGAGTGCTTTTATGACTTAAATGTGTTGATCTCGGTGGGACATTGAAGAATGCAGCTTATTTGACAACTGACACTGCAATAGTGGTTAAAACGTGTGTTACCTGCAAATAACAGCTTAAAAGCCTCTTCCCTGCGTGAAACAGCTATTACAGCCTTTTCACCACATTAAACTTGTAAAAGCATTGTTTTGCACTTATTTGATGTTTAGACGCCATTTTGTGTTCAAAGACACTGGAATCACATTGAAACGAAAGCAGATCCACTCCAGAGTGCTGATATGACTTAAATGTGTTGATCTCGGTGGGACATTGAAGAATGCAGCTTATTTGACAACTGACACAGCAATAGTGGTTAAAACGTGTGTTACCTGCAAATAACAGCTTAAAAGCCTCTTCCCTGCGTGAAACAGCTATTACAGCCTTTTCACCACATTAAACTTGTAAAAGCATTGTTTTGCACTTATTTGATGTTTAGACGCCATTTTGTGTTTAAAGACACTGGAATCACATTGAAACGAAAGAAGATCCACTGTTATGACTTAAATGTGTTGATCTCGGTGGGACATTGAAGAATGCAGCTTATTTGACAACTGACACAGCAATAGTGGTTAAAATGTGTGTTACCTGCAAATAACAGCTTAAAAGCCTCTTCCCTGCGTGAAACAGCTATTACAGCCTTTTCAGCACATTAAACTTGTAAAAGCATTGTTTTGCACTTATTTGATGTTTAGACGCCATTTTGTGTTCAAAGACACTGGAATCACATTGAAACGAAAGAAGATCCACTGTTATGACTTAAATGTGTTGATCTCGGTGGGACATTGAAGAATGCAGCTTATTTGACAACTGACACAGCAATAGTGGTTAAAATGTGTGTTACCTGCAAATAACAGCTTAAAAGCCTCTTCCCTGCGTGAAACAGCTATTACAGCCTTTTCAGCACATTAAACTTGTAAAAGCATTGTTTTGCACTTATTTGATGTTTAGACGCCATTTTGTGTTCAAAGACACTGGAATCACATTGAAACGAAAGAAGATCCACTGTTATGACTTAAATGTGTTGATCTCGGTGGGACATTGAAGAATGCAGCTTATTTGACAACTGACACAGCAATAGTGTTTAAAACGTGTGTTACCTGCAAATAACAGCTTAAAAGCCTCTTCCCTGCGTGAAACAGCTATTACAGCCTTTTCACCACATTAAACTTGTAAAAGCATTGTTTTGCACTTATTTGATGTTTAGACGCCATTTTGTGTTCAAAGACACTGGAATCACATTGAAACGAAAGCAGATCCACTCCAGAGTGCTGTTATGACTTAAATGTGTTGATCTTGGTGGGACATTGAAGAATGCAGCTTATTTGACAACTGACACAGCAATAGTGGTTAAAACGTGTGTTACCTGCAAATAACAGCTTAAAAGCCTCTTCCCTGCGTGAAACAGCTATTACAGCCTTTTCACCACATTAAACTTGTAAAAGCATTGTTTTGCACTTATTTGATGTTTAGACGCCATTTTGTGTTCAAAGACACTGGAATCACATTGAAACGAAAGAAGATCCACTGTTATGACTTAAATGTGTTGATCTCGGTGGGACATTGAAGAATGCAGCTTATTTGACAACTGACACAGCAATAGTGGTTAAAACGTGTGTTACCTGCAAATAACAGCTTAAAAGCCTCTTCCCTGCGTGAAACAGCTATTACAGCCTTTTCACCACATTAAACTTGTAAAAGCATTGTTTTGCACTTATTTGATGTTTAGACGCCATTTTGTGTTCAAAGACACTGGAATCACATTGAAACGAAAGAAGATCCACTGTTATGACTTAAATGTGTTGATCTCGGTGGGACATTGAAGAATGCAGCTTATTTGACAACTGACACAGCAATAGTGGTTAAAATGTGTGTTACCTGCAAATAACAGCTTAAAAGCCTCTTCCCTGCGTGAACAGCTATTACAGCCTTTTCACCACATTAAACTTGTAAAAGCATTGTTTTGCACTTATTTGATGTTTAGACGCCATTTTGTGTTCAAAGACACTGGAATCACATTGAAACGAAAGCAGATCCACTCCAGAGTGCTGTTATGACTTAAATGTGTTGATCTCGGTGGGACATTGAAGAATGCAGCTTATTTGACAACTGACACAGCAATAGTGGTTAAAACGTGTGTCACCTGCAAATAACAGCTTAAAAGCCTCTTCCCTGCGTGAAACAGCTATTACAGCCTTTTCACCACATTAAACTTGTAAAAGCATTGTTTTGCACTTATTTGATGTTTAGACGCCATTTTGTGTTCAAAGACACTGGAATCACATTGAAACGAAAGCAGATCCACTCCAGAGTGCTTTTATGACTTAAATGTGTTGATCTCGGTGGGACATTGAAGAATGCAGCTTATTTGACAACTGACACTGCAATAGTGGTTAAAACGTGTGTTACCTGCAAATAACAGCTTAAAAGCCTCTTCCCTGCGTGAAACAGCTATTACAGCCTTTTCACCACATTAAACTTGTAAAAGCATTGTTTTGCACTTATTTGATGTTTAGACGCCATTTTGTGTTCAAAGACACTGGAATCACATTGAAACGAAAGCAGATCCACTCCAGAGTGCTGATATGACTTAAATGTGTTGATCTCGGTGGGACATTGAAGAATGCAGCTTATTTGACAACTGACACAGCAATAGTGGTTAAAACGTGTGTTACCTGCAAATAACAGCTTAAAAGCCTCTTCCCTGCGTGAAACAGCTATTACAGCCTTTTCACCACATTAAACTTGTAAAAGCATTGTTTTGCACTTATTTGATGTTTAGACGCCATTTTGTGTTTAAAGACACTGGAATCACATTGAAACGAAAGAAGATCCACTGTTATGACTTAAATGTGTTGATCTCGGTGGGACATTGAAGAATGCAGCTTATTTGACAACTGACACAGCAATAGTGGTTAAAATGTGTGTTACCTGCAAATAACAGCTTAAAAGCCTCTTCCCTGCGTGAAACAGCTATTACAGCCTTTTCAGCACATTAAACTTGTAAAAGCATTGTTTTGCACTTATTTGATGTTTAGACGCCATTTTGTGTTCAAAGACACTGGAATCACATTGAAACGAAAGAAGATCCACTGTTATGACTTAAATGTGTTGATCTCGGTGGGACATTGAAGAATGCAGCTTATTTGACAACTGACACAGCAATAGTGGTTAAAATGTGTGTTACCTGCAAATAACAGCTTAAAAGCCTCTTCCCTGCGTGAAACAGCTATTACAGCCTTTTCAGCACATTAAACTTGTAAAAGCATTGTTTTGCACTTATTTGATGTTTAGACGCCATTTTGTGTTCAAAGACACTGGAATCACATTGAAACGAAAGAAGATCCACTGTTATGACTTAAATGTGTTGATCTCGGTGGGACATTGAAGAATGCAGCTTATTTGACAACTGACACAGCAATAGTGTTTAAAACGTGTGTTACCTGCAAATAACAGCTTAAAAGCCTCTTCCCTGCGTGAAACAGCTATTACAGCCTTTTCACCACATTAAACTTGTAAAAGCATTGTTTTGCACTTATTTGATGTTTAGACGCCATTTTGTGTTCAAAGACACTGGAATCACATTGAAACGAAAGCAGATCCACTCCAGAGTGCTGTTATGACTTAAATGTGTTGATCTTGGTGGGACATTGAAGAATGCAGCTTATTTGACAACTGACACAGCAATAGTGGTTAAAACGTGTGTTACCTGCAAATAACAGCTTAAAAGCCTCTTCCCTGCGTGAAACAGCTATTACAGCCTTTTCACCACATTAAACTTGTAAAAGCATTGTTTTGCACTTATTTGATGTTTAGACGCCATTTTGTGTTCAAAGACACTGGAATCACATTGAAACGAAAGAAGATCCACTGTTATGACTTAAATGTGTTGATCTCGGTGGGACATTGAAGAATGCAGCTTATTTGACAACTGACACAGCAATAGTGGTTAAAACGTGTGTTACCTGCAAATAACAGCTTAAAAGCCTCTTCCCTGCGTGAAACAGCTATTACAGCCTTTTCACCACATTAAACTTGTAAAAGCATTGTTTTGCACTTATTTGATGTTTAGACGCCATTTTGTGTTCAAAGACACTGGAATCACATTGAAACGAAAGAAGATCCACTGTTATGACTTAAATGTGTTGATCTCGGTGGGACATTGAAGAATGCAGCTTATTTGACAACTGACACAGCAATAGTGGTTAAAATGTGTGTTACCTGCAAATAACAGCTTAAAAGCCTCTTCCCTGCGTGAACAGCTATTACAGCCTTTTCACCACATTAAACTTGTAAAAGCATTGTTTTGCACTTATTTGATGTTTAGACGCCATTTTGTGTTCAAAGACACTGGAATCACATTGAAACGAAAGCAGATCCACTCCAGAGTGCTGTTATGACTTAAATGTGTTGATCTCGGTGGGACATTGAAGAATGCAGCTTATTTGACAACTGACACAGCAATAGTGGTTAAAACGTGTGTCACCTGCAAATAACAGCTTAAAAGCCTCTTCCCTGCGTGAAACAGCTATTACAGCCTTTTCACCACATTAAACTTGTAAAAGCATTGTTTTGCACTTATTTGATGTTTAGACGCCATTTTGTGTTCAAAGACATTGGAATCACATTGAAACGAAAGCAGATCCACTCCAGAGTGCTTTTATGACTTAAATGTGTTGATCTCGGTGGGACATTGAAGAATGCAGCTTATTTGACAACTGACACTGCAATAGTGGTTAAAACGTGTGTTACCTGCAAATAACAGCTTAAAAGCCTCTTCCCTGCGTGAAACAGCTATTACAGCCTTTTCACCACATTAAACTTGTAAAAGCATTGTTTTGCACTTATTTGATGTTTAGACGCCATTTTGTGTTTAAAGACACTGGAATCACATTGAAACGAAAGAAGATCCACTGTTATGACTTAAATGTGTTGATCTCGGTGGGACATTGAAGAATGCAGCTTATTTGACAACTGACACAGCAATAGTGGTTAAAATGTGTGTTACCTGCAAATAACAGCTTAAAAGCCTCTTCCCTGCGTGAAACAGCTATTACAGCCTTTTCAGCACATTAAACTTGTAAAAGCATTGTTTTGCACTTATTTGATGTTTAGACGCCATTTTGTGTTTAAAGACACTGGAATCACATTGAAACGAAAGAAGATCCACTGTTATGACTTAAATGTGTTGATCTCGGTGGGACATTGAAGAATGCAGCTTATTTGACAACTGACACAGCAATAGTGGTTAAAATGTGTGTTACCTGCAAATAACAGCTTAAAAGCCTCTTCCCTGCGTGAAACAGCTATTACAGCCTTTTCAGCACATTAAACTTGTAAAAGCATTGTTTTGCACTTATTTGATGTTTAGACGCCATTTTGTGTTCAAAGACACTGGAATCACATTGAAACGAAAGAAGATCCACTGTTATGACTTAAATGTGTTGATCTCGGTGGGACATTGAAGAATGCAGCTTATTTGACAACTGACACAGCAATAGTGGTTAAAACGTGTGTTACCTGCAAATAACAGCTTAAAAGCCTCTTCCCTGCGTGAAACAGCTATTACAGCCTTTTCACCACATTAAACTTGTAAAAGCATTGTTTTGCACTTATTTGATGTTTAGACGCCATTTTGTGTTCAAAGACACTGGAATCACATTGAAACGAAAGCAGATCCACTCCAGAGTGCTGTTATGACTTAAATGTGTTGATCTTGGTGGGACATTGAAGAATGCAGCTTATTTGACAACTGACACAGCAATAGTGGTTAAAACGTGTGTTACCTGCAAATAACAGCTTAAAAGCCTCTTCCCTGCGTGAAACAGCTATTACAGCCTTTTCACCACATTAAACTTGTAAAAGCATTGTTTTGCACTTATTTGATGTTTAGACGCCATTTTGTGTTCAAAGACACTGGAATCACATTGAAACGAAAGAAGATCCACTGTTATGACTTAAATGTGTTGATCTCGGTGGGACATTGAAGAATGCAGCTTATTTGACAACTGACACAGCAATAGTGGTTAAAACGTGTGTTACCTGCAAATAACAGCTTAAAAGCCTCTTCCCTGCGTGAAACAGCTATTACAGCCTTTTCACCACATTAAACTTGTAAAAGCATTGTTTTGCACTTATTTGATGTTTAGACGCCATTTTGTGTTCAAAGACACTGGAATCACATTGAAACGAAAGAAGATCCACTGTTATGACTTAAATGTGTTGATCTCGGTGGGACATTGAAGAATGCAGCTTATTTGACAACTGACACAGCAATAGTGGTTAAAATGTGTGTTACCTGCAAATAACAGCTTAAAAGCCTCTTCCCTGCGTGAACAGCTATTACAGCCTTTTCACCACATTAAACTTGTAAAAGCATTGTTTTGCACTTATTTGATGTTTAGACGCCATTTTGTGTTCAAAGACACTGGAATCACATTGAAACGAAAGCAGATCCACTCCAGAGTGCTGTTATGACTTAAATGTGTTGATCTCGGTGGGACATTGAAGAATGCAGCTTATTTGACAACTGACACAGCAATAGTGGTTAAAACGTGTGTCACCTGCAAATAACAGCTTAAAAGCCTCTTCCCTGCGTGAAACAGCTATTACAGCCTTTTCACCACATTAAACTTGTAAAAGCATTGTTTTGCACTTATTTGATGTTTAGACGCCATTTTGTGTTCAAAGACACTGGAATCACATTGAAACGAAAGCAGATCCACTCCAGAGTGCTTTTATGACTTAAATGTGTTGATCTCGGTGGGACATTGAAGAATGCAGCTTATTTGACAACTGACACTGCAATAGTGGTTAAAACGTGTGTTACCTGCAAATAACAGCTTAAAAGCCTCTTCCCTGCGTGAAACAGCTATTACAGCCTTTTCACCACATTAAACTTGTAAAAGCATTGTTTTGCACTTATTTGATGTTTAGACGCCATTTTGTGTTTAAAGACACTGGAATCACATTGAAACGAAAGAAGATCCACTGTTATGACTTAAATGTGTTGATCTCGGTGGGACATTGAAGAATGCAGCTTATTTGACAACTGACACAGCAATAGTGGTTAAAATGTGTGTTACCTGCAAATAACAGCTTAAAAGCCTCTTCCCTGCGTGAAACAGCTATTACAGCCTTTTCAGCACATTAAACTTGTAAAAGCATTGTTTTGCACTTATTTGATGTTTAGACGCCATTTTGTGTTCAAAGACAGTGGAATCACATTGAAACGAAAGAAGATCAACTGTTATGACTTAAATGTGTTGATCTCGGTGGGACATTGAAGAATGCAGCTTATTTGACAACTGACACAGCAATAGTGGTTAAAACGTGTGTTACCTGCAAATAACAGCTTAAAAGCCTCTTCCCTGCGTGAAACAGCTATTACAGCCTTTTCACCACATTAAACTTGTAAAAGCATTGTTTTGCACTTATTTGATGTTTAGACGCCATTTTGTGTTTAAAGACACTGGAATCACATTGAAACGAAAGAAGATCCACTGTTATGACTTAAATGTGTTGATCTCGGTGGGACATTGAAGAATGCAGCTTATTTGACAACTGACACAGCAATAGTGGTTAAAATGTGTGTTACCTGCAAATAACAGCTTAAAAGCCTCTTCCCTGCGTGAAACAGCTATTACAGCCTTTTCAGCACATTAAACTTGTAAAAGCATTGTTTTGCACTTATTTGATGTTTAGACGCCATTTTGTGTTCAAAGACAGTGGAATCACATTGAAACGAAAGAAGATCAACTGTTATGACTTAAATGTGTTGATCTCGGTGGGACATTGAAGAATGCAGCTTATTTGACAACTGACACAGCAATAGTGGTTAAAACGTGTGTTACCTGCAAATAACAGCTTAAAAGCCTCTTCCCTGCGTGAAACAGCTATTACAGCCTTTTCACCACATTAAACTTGTAAAAGCATTGTTTTGCACTTATTTGATGTTTAGACGCCATTTTGTGTTCAAAGACACTGGAATCACATTGAAACGAAAGAAGATCCACTGTTATGACTTAAATGTGTTGATCTCGGTGGGACATTGAAGAATGCAGCTTATTTGACAACTGACACAGCAATAGTGGTTAAAATGTGTGTTACCTGCAAATAACAGCTTAAAAGCCTCTTCCCTGCGTGAACAGCTATTACAGCCTTTTCACCACATTAAACTTGTAAAAGCATTGTTTTGCACTTATTTGATGTTTAGACGCCATTTTGTGTTCAAAGACACTGGAATCACATTGAAACGAAAGCAGATCCACTCCAGAGTGCTGTTATGACTTAAATGTGTTGATCTCGGTGGGACATTGAAGAATGCAGCTTATTTGACAACTGACACAGCAATAGTGGTTAAAACGTGTGTTACCTGCAAATAACAGCTTAAAAGCCTCTTCCCTGCGTGAAACAGCTATTACAGCCTTTTCACCACATTAAACTTGTAAAAGCATTGTTTTGCACTTATTAGATGTTTAGACGCCATTTTGTGTTCAAAGACACTGGAATCACATTGAAACGAAAGCAGATCCACTCCAGAGTGCTGATATGACTTAAATGTGTTGATCTCGGTGGGACATTGAAGAATGCAGCTTATTTGACAACTGACACAGCAATAGTGGTTAAAACGTGTGTTACCTGCAAATAACAGCTTAAAAGCCTCTTCCCTGCGTGAAACAGCTATTACAGCCTTTTCACCACATTAAACTTGTAAAAGCATTGTTTTGCACTTATTTGATGTTTAGACGCCATTTTGTGTTTAAAGACACTGGAATCACATTGAAACGAAAGAAGATCCACTGTTATGACTTAAATGTGTTGATCTCGGTGGGACATTGAAGAATGCAGCTTATTTGACAACTGACACAGCAATAGTGGTTAAAATGTGTGTTACCTGCAAATAACAGCTTAAAAGCCTCTTCCCTGCGTGAAACAGCTATTACAGCCTTTTCAGCACATTAAACTTGTAAAAGCATTGTTTTGCACTTATTTGATGTTTAGACGCCATTTTGTGTTCAAAGACACTGGAATCACATTGAAACCAAAGAAGATCCACTGTTATGACTTAAATGTGTTGATCTCGGTGGGACATTGAAGAATGCAGCTTATTTGACAACTGACACAGCAATAGTGGTTAAAATGTGTGTTACCTGCAAATAACAGCTTAAAAGCCTCTTCCCTGCGTGAAACAGCTATTACAGCCTTTTCAGCACATTAAACTTGTAAAAGCATTGTTTTGCACTTATTTGATGTTTAGACGCCATTTTGTGTTCAAAGACACTGGAATCACATTGAAACGAAAGAAGATCCACTGTTATGACTTAAATGTGTTGATCTCGGTGGGACATTGAAGAATGCAGCTTATTTGACAACTGACACAGCAATAGTGTTTAAAACGTGTGTTACCTGCAAATAACAGCTTAAAAGCCTCTTCCCTGCGTGAAACAGCTATTACAGCCTTTTCACCACATTAAACTTGTAAAAGCATTGTTTTGCACTTATTTGATGTTTAGACGCCATTTTGTGTTCAAAGACACTGGAATCACATTGAAACGAAAGCAGATCCACTCCAGAGTGCTGTTATGACTTAAATGTGTTGATCTTGGTGGGACATTGAAGAATGCAGCTTATTTGACAACTGACACAGCAATAGTGGTTAAAACGTGTGTTACCTGCAAATAACAGCTTAAAAGCCTCTTCCCTGCGTGAAACAGCTATTACAGCCTTTTCACCACATTAAACTTGTAAAAGCATTGTTTTGCACTTATTTGATGTTTAGACGCCATTTTGTGTTCAAAGACACTGGAATCACATTGAAACGAAAGAAGATCCACTGTTATGACTTAAATGTGTTGATCTCGGTGGGACATTGAAGAATGCAGCTTATTTGACAACTGACACAGCAATAGTGGTTAAAACGTGTGTTACCTGCAAATAACAGCTTAAAAGCCTCTTCCCTGCGTGAAACAGCTATTACAGCCTTTTCACCACATTAAACTTGTAAAAGCATTGTTTTGCACTTATTTGATGTTTAGACGCCATTTTGTGTTCAAAGACACTGGAATCACATTGAAACGAAAGAAGATCCACTGTTATGACTTAAATGTGTTGATCTCGGTGGGACATTGAAGAATGCAGCTTATTTGACAACTGACACAGCAATAGTGGTTAAAATGTGTGTTACCTGCAAATAACAGCTTAAAAGCCTCTTCCCTGCGTGAACAGCTATTACAGCCTTTTCACCACATTAAACTTGTAAAAGCATTGTTTTGCACTTATTTGATGTTTAGACGCCATTTTGTGTTCAAAGACACTGGAATCACATTGAAACGAAAGCAGATCCACTCCAGAGTGCTGTTATGACTTAAATGTGTTGATCTCGGTGGGACATTGAAGAATGCAGCTTATTTGACAACTGACACAGCAATAGTGGTTAAAACGTGTGTCACCTGCAAATAACAGCTTAAAAGCCTCTTCCCTGCGTGAAACAGCTATTACAGCCTTTTCACCACATTAAACTTGTAAAAGCATTGTTTTGCACTTATTTGATGTTTAGACGCCATTTTGTGTTTAAAGACACTGGAATCACATTGAAACGAAAGAAGATCCACTGTTATGACTTAAATGTGTTGATCTCGGTGGGACATTGAAGAATGCAGCTTATTTGACAACTGACACAGCAATAGTGGTTAAAATGTGTGTTACCTGCAAATAACAGCTTAAAAGCCTCTTCCCTGCGTGAAACAGCTATTACAGCCTTTTCAGCACATTAAACTTGTAAAAGCATTGTTTTGCACTTATTTGATGTTTAGACGCCATTTTGTGTTCAAAGACAGTGGAATCACATTGAAACGAAAGAAGATCCACTGTTATGACTTAAATGTGTTGATCTCGGTGGGACATTGAAGAATGCAGCTTATTTGACAACTGACACAGCAATAGTGGTTAAAATGTGTGTTACCTGCAAATAACAGCTTAAAAGCCTCTTCCCTGCGTGAAACAGCTATTACAGCCTTTTCAGCACATTAAACTTGTAAAAGCATTGTTTTGCACTTATTTGATGTTTAGACGCCATTTTGTGTTCAAAGACAGTGGAATCACATTGAAACGAAAGAAGATCAACTGTTATGACTTAAATGTGTTGATCTCGGTGGGACATTGAAGAATGCAGCTTATTTGACAACTGACACAGCAATAGTGGTTAAAACGTGTGTTACCTGCAAATAACAGCTTAAAAGCCTCTTCCCTGCGTGAAACAGCTATTACAGCCTTTTCACCACATTAAACTTGTAAAAGCATTGTTTTGCACTTATTTGATGTTTAGACGCCATTTTGTGTTCAAAGACACTGGAATCACATTGAAACGAAAGAAGATCCACTGTTATGACTTAAATGTGTTGATCTCGGTGGGACATTGAAGAATGCAGCTTATTTGACAACTGACACAGCAATAGTGTTTAAAACGTGTGTTACCTGCAAATAACAGCTTAAAAGCCTCTTCCCTGCGTGAAACAGCTATTACAGCCTTTTCACCACATTAAACTTGTAAAAGCATTGTTTTGCACTTATTTGATGTTTAGACGCCATTTTGTGTTCAAAGACACTGGAATCACATTGAAACGAAAGCAGATCCACTCCAGAGTGCTGTTATGACTTAAATGTGTTGATCTTGGTGGGACATTGAAGAATGCAGCTTATTTGACAACTGACACAGCAATAGTGGTTAAAACGTGTGTTACCTGCAAATAACAGCTTAAAAGCCTCTTCCCTGCGTGAAACAGCTATTACAGCCTTTTCACCACATTAAACTTGTAAAAGCATTGTTTTGCACTTATTTGATGTTTAGACGCCATTTTGTGTTCAAAGACACTGGAATCACATTGAAACGAAAGAAGATCCACTGTTATGACTTAAATGTGTTGATCTCGGTGGGACATTGAAGAATGCAGCTTATTTGACAACTGACACAGCAATAGTGGTTAAAACGTGTGTTACCTGCAAATAACAGCTTAAAAGCCTCTTCCCTGCGTGAAACAGCTATTACAGCCTTTTCACCACATTAAACTTGTAAAAGCATTGTTTTGCACTTATTTGATGTTTAGACGCCATTTTGTGTTCAAAGACACTGGAATCACATTGAAACGAAAGAAGATCCACTGTTATGACTTAAATGTGTTGATCTCGGTGGGACATTGAAGAATGCAGCTTATTTGACAACTGACACAGCAATAGTGGTTAAAATGTGTGTTACCTGCAAATAACAGCTTAAAAGCCTCTTCCCTGCGTGAACAGCTATTACAGCCTTTTCACCACATTAAACTTGTAAAAGCATTGTTTTGCACTTATTTGATGTTTAGACGCCATTTTGTGTTCAAAGACACTGGAATCACATTGAAACGAAAGCAGATCCACTCCAGAGTGCTGTTATGACTTAAATGTGTTGATCTCGGTGGGACATTGAAGAATGCAGCTTATTTGACAACTGACACAGCAATAGTGGTTAAAACGTGTGTCACCTGCAAATAACAGCTTAAAAGCCTCTTCCCTGCGTGAAACAGCTATTACAGCCTTTTCACCACATTAAACTTGTAAAAGCATTGTTTTGCACTTATTTGATGTTTAGACGCCATTTTGTGTTTAAAGACACTGGAATCACATTGAAACGAAAGAAGATCCACTGTTATGACTTAAATGTGTTGATCTCGGTGGGACATTGAAGAATGCAGCTTATTTGACAACTGACACAGCAATAGTGGTTAAAATGTGTGTTACCTGCAAATAACAGCTTAAAAGCCTCTTCCCTGCGTGAAACAGCTATTACAGCCTTTTCAGCACATTAAACTTGTAAAAGCATTGTTTTGCACTTATTTGATGTTTAGACGCCATTTTGTGTTCAAAGACAGTGGAATCACATTGAAACGAAAGAAGATCCACTGTTATGACTTAAATGTGTTGATCTCGGTGGGACATTGAAGAATGCAGCTTATTTGACAACTGACACAGCAATAGTGGTTAAAATGTGTGTTACCTGCAAATAACAGCTTAAAAGCCTCTTCCCTGCGTGAAACAGCTATTACAGCCTTTTCAGCACATTAAACTTGTAAAAGCATTGTTTTGCACTTATTTGATGTTTAGACGCCATTTTGTGTTCAAAGACAGTGGAATCACATTGAAACGAAAGAAGATCAACTGTTATGACTTAAATGTGTTGATCTCGGTGGGACATTGAAGAATGCAGCTTATTTGACAACTGACACAGCAATAGTGGTTAAAACGTGTGTTACCTGCAAATAACAGCTTAAAAGCCTCTTCCCTGCGTGAAACAGCTATTACAGCCTTTTCACCACATTAAACTTGTAAAAGCATTGTTTTGCACTTATTTGATGTTTAGACGCCATTTTGTGTTCAAAGACAGTGGAATCACATTGAAACGAAAGAAGATCAACTGTTATGACTTAAATGTGTTGATCTCGGTGGGACATTGAAGAATGCAGCTTATTTGACAACTGACACAGCAATAGTGGTTAAAACGTGTGTTACCTGCAAATAACAGCTTAAAAGCCTCTTCCCTGCGTGAAACAGCTATTACAGCCTTTTCACCACATTAAACTTGTAAAAGCATTGTTTTTGCACTTATTTGATGTTTAGACGCCATTTTGTGTTCAAAGACACTGGAATCACATTGAAACGAAAGAAGATCCACTGTTATGACTTAAATGTGTTGATCTCGGTGGGACATTGAAGAATGCAGCTTATTTGACAACTGACACAGCAATAGTGGTTAAAATGTGTGTTACCTGCAAATAACAGCTTAAAAGCCTCTTCCCTGCGTGAACAGCTATTACAGCCTTTTCACCACATTAAACTTGTAAAAGCATTGTTTTGCACTTATTTGATGTTTAGACGCCATTTTGTGTTCAAAGACACTGGAATCACATTGAAACGAAAGCAGATCCACTCCAGAGTGCTGTTATGACTTAAATGTGTTGATCTCGGTGGGACATTGAAGAATGCAGCTTATTTGACAACTGACACAGCAATAGTGGTTAAAACGTGTGTTACCTGCAAATAACAGCTTAAAAGCCTCTTCCCTGCGTGAAACAGCTATTACAGCCTTTTCACCACATTAAACTTGTAAAAGCATTGTTTTGCACTTATTTGATGTTTAGACGCCATTTTGTGTTCAAAGACACTGGAATCACATTGAAACGAAAGCAGATCCACTCCAGAGTGCTTTTATGACTTAAATGTGTTGATCTCGGTGGGACATTGAAGAATGCAGCTTATTTGACAACTGACACTGCAATAGTGGTTAAAACGTGTGTTACCTGCAAATAACAGCTTAAAAGCCTCTTCCCTGCGTGAAACAGCTATTACAGCCTTTTCACCACATTAAACTTGTAAAAGCATTGTTTTGCACTTATTTGATGTTTAGACGCCATTTTGTGTTCAAAGACACTGGAATCACATTGAAACGAAAGCAGATCCACTCCAGAGTGCTGATATGACTTAAATGTGTTGATCTCGGTGGGACATTGAAGAATGCAGCTTATTTGACAACTGACACAGCAATAGTGGTTAAAACGTGTGTTACCTGCAAATAACAGCTTAAAAGCCTCTTCCCTGCGTGAAACAGCTATTACAGCCTTTTCACCACATTAAACTTGTAAAAGCATTGTTTTGCACTTATTTGATGTTTAGACGCCATTTTGTGTTTAAAGACACTGGAATCACATTGAAACGAAAGAAGATCCACTGTTATGACTTAAATGTGTTGATCTCGGTGGGACATTGAAGAATGCAGCTTATTTGACAACTGACACAGCAATAGTGTTTAAAACGTGTGTTACCTGCAAATAACAGCTTAAAAGCCTCTTCCCTGCGTGAAACAGCTATTACAGCCTTTTCACCACATTAAACTTGTAAAAGCATTGTTTTGCACTTATTTGATGTTTAGACGCCATTTTGTGTTCAAAGACACTGGAATCACATTGAAACGAAAGCAGATCCACTCCAGAGTGCTGTTATGACTTAAATGTGTTGATCTTGGTGGGACATTGAAGAATGCAGCTTATTTGACAACTGACACAGCAATAGTGGTTAAAACGTGTGTTACCTGCAAATAACAGCTTAAAAGCCTCTTCCCTGCGTGAAACAGCTATTACAGCCTTTTCACCACATTAAACTTGTAAAAGCATTGTTTTGCACTTATTTGATGTTTAGACGCCATTTTGTGTTTAAAGACACTGGAATCACATTGAAACGAAAGAAGATCCACTGTTATGACTTAAATGTGTTGATCTCGGTGGGACATTGAAGAATGCAGCTTATTTGACAACTGACACAGCAATAGTGGTTAAAACGTGTGTTACCTGCAAATAACAGCTTAAAAGCCTCTTCCCTGCGTGAAACAGCTATTACAGCCTTTTCACCACATTAAACTTGTAAAAGCATTGTTTTGCACTTATTTGATGTTTAGACGCCATTTTGTGTTCAAAGACACTGGAATCACATTGAAACGAAAGCAGATCCACTCCAGAGTGCTGTTATGACTTAAATGTGTTGATCTCGGTGGGACATTGAAGAATGCAGCTTATTTGACAACTGACACAGCAATAGTGGTTAAAACGTGTGTTACCTGCAAATAACAGCTTAAAAGCCTCTTCCCTGCGTGAAACAGCTATTACAGCCTTTTCACCACATTAAACTTGTAAAAGCATTGTTTTGCACTTATTTGATGTTTAGACGCCATTTTGTGTTCAAAGACACTGGAATCACATTGAAACGAAAGCAGATCCACTCCAGAGTGCTGTTATGACTTAAATGTGTTGATCTCGGTGGGACATTGAAGAATGCAGCTTATTTGACAACTGACACAGCAATAGTGGTTAAAACGTGTGTTACCTGCAAATAACAGCTTAAAAGCCTCTTCCCTGCGTGAAACAGCTATTACAGCCTTTTCACCACATTAAACTTGTAAAAGCATTGTTTTGCACTTATTTGATGTTTAGACGCCATTTTGTGTTTAAAGACACTGGAATCACATTGAAACGAAAGAAGATCCACTGTTATGACTTAAATGTGTTGATCTCGGTGGGACATTGAAGAATGCAGCTTATTTGACAACTGACACAGCAATAGTGGTTAAAATGTGTGTTACCTGCAAATAACAGCTTAAAAGCCTCTTCCCTGCGTGAAACAGCTATTACAGCCTTTTCAGCACATTAAACTTGTAAAAGCATTGTTTTGCACTTATTTGATGTTTAGACGCCATTTTGTGTTCAAAGACACTGGAATCACATTGAAACGAAAGAAGATCACTGTTATGACTTAAATGTGTTGATCTCGGTGGGACATTGAAGAATGCAGCTTATTTGACAACTGACACAGCAATAGTGGTTAAAACGTGTGTTACCTGCAAATAACAGCTTAAAAGCCTCTTCCCTGCGTGAAACAGCTATTACAGCCTTTTCACCACATTAAACTTGTAAAAGCATTGTTTTGCATGTATTTGATGTTTAGACGCCATTTTGTGTTCAAAGACACTGGAATCACATTGAAACGAAAGAAGATCCACTGTTATGACTTAAATGTGTTGATCTCGGTGGGACATTGAAGAATGCAGCTTATTTGACAACTGACACAGCAATAGTGGTTAAAATGTGTGTTACCTGCAAATAACAGCTTAAAAGCCTCTTCCCTGCGTGAACAGCTATTACAGCCTTTTCACCACATTAAACTTGTAAAAGCATTGTTTTGCACTTATTTGATGTTTAGACGCCATTTTGTGTTCAAAGACACTGGAATCACATTGAAACGAAAGCAGATCCACTCCAGAGTGCTGTTATGACTTAAATGTGTTGATCTCGGTGGGACATTGAAGAATGCAGCTTATTTGACAACTGACACAGCAATAGTGGTTAAAACGTGTGTTACCTGCAAATAACAGCTTAAAAGCCTCTTCCCTGTGTGAAACAGCTATTACAGCCTTTTCACCACATTAAACTTGTAAAAGCATTGTTTTGCACTTATTTGATGTTTAGACGCCATTTTGTGTTCAAAGACACTGGAATCACATTGAAACGAAAGCAGATCCACTCCAGAGTGCTTTTATGACTTAAATGTGTTGATCTCGGTGGGACATTGAAGAATGCAGCTTATTTGACAACTGACACTGCAATAGTGGTTAAAACGTGTGTTACCTGCAAATAACGGCTTAAAGCCTCTTCCCTGCGTGAAACAGCTATTACAGCCTTTTCACCACATTAAACTTGTAAAAGCATTGTTTTGCACTTATTTGATGTTTAGACGCCATTTTGTGTTCAAAGACACTGGAATCACATTGAAACGAAAGCAGATCCACTCCAGAGTGCTGATATGACTTAAATGTGTTGATCTCGGTGGGACATTGAAGAATGCAGCTTATTTGACAACTGACACAGCAATAGTGGTTAAAACGTGTGTTACCTGCAAATAACAGCTTAAAAGCCTCTTCCCTGCGTGAAACAGCTATTACAGCCTTTTCACCACATTAAACTTGTAAAAGCATTGTTTTGCACTTATTTGATGTTTAGACGCCATTTTGTGTTCAAAGACACTGGAATCACATTGAAACGAAAGCAGATCCACTCCAGAGTGCTGTTATGACTTAAATGTGTTGATCTTGGTGGGACATTGAAGAATGCAGCTTATTTGACAACTGACACAGCAATAGTGGTTAAAACGTGTGTTACCTGCAAATAACAGCTTAAAAGCCTCTTCCCTGCGTGAAACAGCTATTACAGCCTTTTCACCACATTAAACTTGTAAAAGCATTGTTTTGCACTTATTTGATGTTTAGACGCCATTTTGTGTTCAAAGACACTGGAATCACATTGAAACGAAAGAAGATCCACTGTTATGACTTAAATGTGTTGATCTCGGTGGGACATTGAAGAATGCAGCTTATTTGACAACTGACACAGCAATAGTGGTTAAAACGTGTGTTTACTGCAAATAACAGCTTAAAAGCCTCTTCCCTGCTGTGAACAGCTATTACAGCCTTTTCACCACATTAAACTTGTAAAAGCATTGTTTTGCACTTATTTGATGTTTAGACGCATTTTGTGTTCAAGACACTGAATCACATTGAAACGAAAGAAGATCCAGCTGTTATGACTTAAATGTGTTGATCTCGGTGGGACATTGAAGAATGCAGCTTATTTGACAACTGACACAGCAATAGTGGTTAAAATGTGTGTTACCTGCAAATAACAGCTTAAAAGCCTCTTCCTGCGTGAACAGCTATTACAGCCTTTTCACCACATTAAACTTGTAAAAGCATTGTTTTGCACTTATTTGATGTTTAGACGCCATTTTGTGTTCAAAGACACTGGAATCACATTGAAACGAAAGCAGATCCACTCCAGAGTGCTGTTATGACTTAAATGTGTTGATCTCGGTGGGACATTGAAGAATGCAGCTTATTTGACAACTGACACAGCAATAGTGGTTAAAACGTGTGTCACCTGCAAATAACAGCTTAAAAGCCTCTTCCCTGCGTGAAACAGCTATTACAGCCTTTTCACCACATTAAACTTGTAAAAGCATTGTTTGCACTAATTTGATGTTTAGACGCCATTTTGTGTTCAAAGACACTGGAATCACATTGAAACGAAAGCAGATCCACTCCAGAGTGCTTTTATGACTTAAATGTGTTGATCTCGGTGGGACATTGAAGAATGCAGCTTATTTGACAACTGACACTGCAATAGTGGT
>NW_028155465.1:0-57000 GCF_963514095.1 Eutrigla gurnardus
ATTCTCTGAAACGCCTTTGGAGACGGCTTATGGTGGAGAAATGAACATTCAATGCACGAGCAACAGATCTGGTTGACATTCCTGCTGTCAGCATGCCAATTGCACGCTCCCTCAATGCTTGTGGCATCTGTGGCATTTTGCTGTGAGACAATACTGCACATTTCAGAGTGGCCTTTTATTGTGGGCAGTATAAGGTACACCTGTGCACTAATCATGATGTCAGATCAGCATCTTGATGTGGCACACCTGTGAGGTGGGATGGATTATCTCAGCAAAGCAGAAGTGCTCACTATCACACATTTAGACAGATTTGTGAACAATGTTTGAGAGAAATGGTAATATTGTGTATCTGGAATGAATTTTAGATCTTTAAGTCCATCTCATGAAAAATGGGAGCAAAAACAAAAGTGTTGCGTTTATATTTTTGTTGAGTGTATATATGTGTGTATGTATGTATGTATGTATGTATGTATGTATGTATGTATGTATGTATGTATGTATGTATGTATGTATGTATGTATGTATGTATGTATGTATGTATGTATGTATGTATGTGGCCGGGCGCGACCACCAGGTGGAGCTATTCCTCACAGCGTTCAGGGGCAGGGCCGCTGACGTCAGATAGAATAGCGAGAGAGAGAGAGAGATGGCCGGGTACAGCCACCAGATGGAGCTATTTCCTTGGCGTCCGGAGACGGAAACAGCTGGCGGAGGATACGTGTGGGGGCGGTGTATGTGTGTGCACGTGTGTTAGCCGGAACAAAGAGAGAGAGAGAGAATGCGCGCGTAATGCAAAAGATCAGTGAGCGATTACCATCACACGGGGAGTTTGTGAATGAACGGGCGTTCGTTCGGCGGGACCCCTGTCTTTTAACTGATGGTAGATCACTTACTGAGCTCGTGAATGTGTCCGAGGTTGGACACACACTGTTACCGAAATGAAACCCAGCGGTGTCGGTACAGAATCAGCATTCAAATACAACAACACAGAAAGCAACGGACTCGGCGGTCCGTGATCAAAACTTAAAACATGTTAACAAGAATTACAAGCATATCCTACACTATCAAACTTATGCCTCTGCCCAGACAGATAGCCTCTTACTTTGTCGATGTGCGTAAGTCCGTCTTGTGCGGCGGCGGTGCTTCTTGACGCGCCGGCGGCTTGTGGTTCGCGGGTCCTCGGCGGCAGCGGGGGACGCGACGAGTCGGTTGAGTCCAGACGAGAGCGGGGCGTAGCAGTTAAGTTTCTCGATGGTCGACTCGAATGAAGAAAACAGTTAGTGTTCCTTCCTTCCACGGGCAACAATAGAATCGCAGAATCGCACGGCTTGGCGATTTAGTTAGCTGACTTCAGACAGGAGCGGGGTGCAGAGGTTATCCTTCCGGCTGGTCGCTGAAATAAAGGAACCTTTCGTTCCTCTTCTGCAGGCAAACAAAGAATTACTGAGTTAGTAACTGAATTACTTTATAATAAAAGTGACTAGTTACCAGGGAAAGTAACTATTTGCGTTGCTGTAAAAAAAAAAAGTTGCTTTACGTCAAAGAATTTGTTTTTTTCTTGTAATGAGATGGCAAACTGTAGTCTTGTAGTCTACTCCTATAGTCGCGTAGCGTGTAGTCTTGTGTATAGAAATTGAGATCGCATTCTCCGCACCTCGCATGCGGGAATAATTAAAACTTGAGGAGAAATTATACAGTGGGAGACGCTGTGTCTGTCATATATACAAAACAGGGTCAGAGCGCACAGCAGTAGACATAATGACGGCGAGACCCCGGTGCCTCCACGAGCCGCCGGGCCGTTCATCATCATCATCATCACCACCGTCTTCACCATCCGCGCTCCACAGCTGCACCGGATTCCCGTCCAACACCAGAACAGCGGGACACCGGGCCCGCGTGGCCCTCGCGTGCCGCTCAGACCCGCAGCAGCCCCAACTCCGGCTCCAGCTCGCGGCAAGTTTGCACGTTTCTCCACGGACAACAGGCTGCCGAGACCAGGCATGAGCGGCGCGCAAGCAGAACACGATCCTGACTTTTTTTTTTTAACCGACAACCGACAAATTCAATTCATAGTAACGCACCGCATTTAACGTTCAGTAACGATAACGGCGTTGTAACGACGGAAACAGTAATTAGTTCGATTACCCCGTTACTGAAAAAATAACGGCGTTACCTAACGCCGTTCTTTTAAACAGCGTTATTCCAAACACTGGCGAGAACTAAAGTCAAAATGGCGGTTGTAGTCCTTTATCCCCTTTGTCCCTTTGTTCTGACCGCATGTGAATGCTTCTGGGCCTCTGTGTAGGCCGCATTGTGTAGGTCCCTGATGGTGAGGTGGAAGGATGAAGAAGGGGCAGTAATAGGTGAGACATGAGCGGCTGCAGTGAGTGAAGCAGAGTTTAGAGGAGAAGAAGGGAGGAAGAGGAGAGGAAGACAGGAGTGCAGAGTGAATGAGGGGGAGTTTAGAGGAGAAGAAGACAGGAGTGGAGAGTGAGTGAGGAGGAGTTTAGGGGAGAAGAAGGGAGGAAGAGGAGAGGAGAGTGAGTGAGGAGGAGTTTAGAGGAGAGGAACACGGGTGGAGAGTGAATGAGGAGAAGTTTAGAGGAGAAGAAGAAAGGAGTGGAGAGTGAGTGAGGAGGAGTTTAGAGGAGAAGAAGACGGGAGTGGAGAGTGAATGAGGAGGAGTTTGGAGGAGAAGAAGACAGGAGTGGAGAGTGAGTCAGGAGGAGTTAAGAGGAGAGGAAGAGGAGGAAAAGACAGGAGTGGAGAGTGAGTGAGGAGGAGTTTAGAGGAGAGGAAGAGGAGGAAAAGACAGGAGTGGGGAGTGAAGGAAAGGAGAACAGAAGAGGAGAGAAAAAAGATTTAGTGAGTTAAGAGACAGTGGTAAGAGTATACTGTATTACACAGCTATACACTGTGCTACAATTCTCACAATCAATCAATCAATCAAATTTTATTTGTATAGCACTTTACAATAGCCAGACGGTACCCAAAGTGCTTTACATCAAAGCAATAAAATAATACATTAAAACAATACATAAAAACACAAGAAATTGCCACAGTGCTGCAAGAAAACACAAGAAAAGTGCTACTAGTGCTGCAGGGTGTTTGAGGCCCTCTAAAGTGCATTAAAGTAAAAACAGGCAAAATAAGTATGCCTAAAGGCGGGTCCACACCGGACCGAAAATCGGCGTCTTTGAGAGAGTCGGCGTCCGTGACATGAGTCTCCTTGGTGTGGTCGCTCGAATCGGCCTACGTCGGCGTTCATTTCAGCCGATTCAAATGTGTAATCCGCCATTCGAGTCGGCCATATTAAGTAGCCCGACTTCATTTACCGACGCGAGTCGGGCAGTCGGTGCGGTGTGGACCCGCCTTAAGAGCAGGACTATAGTCACAGTTAAATGCCAATCTAAAAAAGTGTGTCTTCAGCTTTGATTTAAAAAGGCTGAGGTCAGTAATGGTGCGAATGTCAGGGGGCAATCTGTTCCACAGCCTAGGAGCTGTGACAGCAAAAGAACGATCACCCCACTGTTTGAGTCTTGACCTTGGGACTTCTAACAGGAGCTGGCCGGAAGAACGGAGGGCCCTGCCATGATCACGGACAGTTAAAATCTCTGACAGGTAGGAGGGAGCCACGCCATTAATGGCGTAAAAAACAAACAATAAAAGTTTAAAATCAATTCTAAAACGAACTGGAAGCCAGTGGAGTGACGACAGTACAGGGGTAATGTGTTCACGCCTGGACGTGCCTGTTAAAAAGCGGGCAGCAGCGTTCTGAACAAGTTGAAGACGGGAGATTAAAGACTGGCTGATGCAGACATAAAGTGCGTTACAATAGTCCAGTCTTGAACTAATGAAAGCGTGGATCGTCTTCTCGAGGTCCTGCCGACTTAAAAAAGGCTTCACTTTGGCAAGGAGATGCAGCTGAAAAAAGCACAGTTACACTCTTGTAAATCCACAGATGTTCTCTGTGGTGGCTATGATTTGTATTGTTTTTTGTGCTTGTTGTTGGCACTTGTTGATTTATTAAAAGTAGTTAAATATGCTTGTGTTTGTTTTATGATGAACATTTACTAACATGCTTTCGATAATATGTAGTGTATCAGCACGGCCACGGGAACAGTAAATCTATCTATTATAGTATTATTTGTTGGTGTCAGAATTCCCTAACACCTCCTATAGCACCCCCCAATAATAATTTTCTGGTGCCGCCGCTGCTAGTATGTGTGTGCTAACCACTTCACATCGGACTGCTTCAGTAACGAGGGTCAGTACAAAGCTGACACTGACCCTCATAAAAGGATCTGTCCCAACCATACGAGACCCAGCAACTTCACCTGAGCCATAGCGATACATCCACCGCAAACATTGGCACATGCTACTGCTAGCGTAAGCGGCATCGTCACCGTCACTCTCCAAGTAGGCGATGATAGATGGAGCTCATTAGCATTTAAGAGTGCAGGCACAGAAACAGCCTGTTCTCAGGAGAGCTCATTTGAGCAACTTTTAGACAGCTGAAATTCAGGACCATGGATGGGTTTGGGGCAATGCATATCGAATACAGTGTTGTTGGACCTCTGACAGCTGTGTGGACTTGATGAAAAACAGTATAATATGGGACCTTTAACCATCGTCGTAGGCCTGAAAAACCCAGAGTTAACCCTGAATTTACCTCGCTAAGCCCAAATCCTGCCTCGTAGTACAGGCCTGTGATGTGGCCTCTTTCAGTTGTCTGCTGTGGTGAATGAATACATAAGTGTTGAGTCAGTACACACAGAGGATTCAAAGTTCATTTCATAACCTAGTTCCAGTCCAAATACACTTTGTTTACCATTCTAAAGGTCCAGGTGGCTCAGAGTCCAAACCACATTGTTTTTCCGGTCTTAATAGATCATCTTTGTTAGGAGTCCCCCCCCCCCTTCACAGATTAAGAGGAAGGGACTCTGCACCAGTTAGCAGCTCATTGTGTCTTGGGGGGCAGAGGGTGAGACACCTCCGTGTTCGGTGGACAGAGGGGGAGACACCTCGTATTCGGTGGACAGAGGGTGAGACACCTCGTGTTCGGTGGACAAAGGGTGAGACACCTCCGTGTTCGGTGGACAGAGGGTGAGACACCTCGGTTCGGTGGATAAAGGGTGAGACACCTCCGTGTTCGGTGGACAGAGGGTGAGACACCTCGTGTTCGGTGGACAGAGGGTGAGACACCGCCGTGTTCGGTGGACAACAATGTCAGGACAGCGAGTGTGTGTGTCTGACTTTGAGGCAGAAGCCAAGAAAGTCCTTCCTAAAGATGTATACGACTACTATCGCTCCGGAGCTGATGAGCAAACCACTCTTGTTGACAACGTGGCTGCTTTCAACAGGTAAAACACACCTTCTCACACACAAACACATTCTCACACACACATTCACAAGCTCCTTTGGTCTCACCAAAACTCCAACCAGCATTGTGCCTTTGAGCAGGATCCTGCAGAACTCTTTGGAGTAACATTTCTCTTTGAGGTAAATGTTTTCCTTTGAAGTCCACAGTAAATAGTAGAAGAAAAACAATGGAAACAATAAAATAAAGGAAAAAAGAAAAATCATTAAGAAAAAGACAAACAACAGAAACAAGTTGAAATGGATGATATGCTGTTGTGCTGTGGGATGTCAGAACAGGAAAACAAAATAAGATGAGCTTCATTGACTGGACCACAGCAGAGGGCCCTAAGTCACTCTGTGGGGGACCAGGTAAGTAAGTCGGTGATCACGTTGGTCAGTGACGTAGACCTATGACATCACCAAGGACCATTGCTCATGAAGCTGTTAGCATAGTTGTCAGAGAAGCAGAAACGTTGCATTGAAGACTGGACAGGAATACATGGACATCACTGCTGCAGAGTTTGTAATGTGAAACGTTGACACGTCTAGAAGACAGAATATGGTGGATCTAGTGATGGCTGATCTAAGCTTTGTTGAAGCTTTGACACTTGATTCAAAACATGGTTCATTACTCGAGGCTTTAATGACACAGTGCTCCAGTAGGACAATAAAGGTCAATAAAATAAAGTATGGTTGTTGGATTGTTTGGGATTTGATTAGTCATGCACTGTCTTTTTTTGGAGATTATTTTCCCAGCCTTGTTAAAAACCCACAGACGAGGCTGGGGTGAACAGGAAATGCGTGGCTACTTTATACATGTCTGGGTACACCGTTTTGTGGGGGGGGGGGGCTGTATTTGAGGGGGTCTTCTGTTCATTTCAGGGGTGGATCAGCCCGGTACCGGTTCACTTCCACAATTGCATTTACAATGGCGTTTTGTGTTTTCCCGGCTGTGTTTGCGTCTTGATCCAACAGTCTCCACTGGTCAAATTCTGAAAAATATTGCTAATAAACCATAATATACTGAGAGTGGTGGTGCTGGTGGTGATTATGAAGTTGATGGTGGTGGCTGCTGCTGGGCCTTGTTTATGCTGATGATTCTGGTGCATTTGGTTATAAGACGCTCTTTGACACTCAGCAACTCTCTGACTGTTGAACCCAAAGAGTCACAGTCACTCTCGTCGCTACTGTCAGCTTTACACCAGAATCCAGATGGATCCGGATCCAGTAAGGGTGCTGCTCGGGGCACCACTCTGCCGTTTGTTTTCATCAGATCCACCCATCGCTCCTCCACAGTCCAAATATGGTCACTTCCTTCACTGGTTGCAAAAATACCAAGATGGTGACGGTCAAAATGCCGAACCAGAGGCTTCAAAACTGGAGTTAACAAACCGACTGGTGATGCCACCGTGACAATGTCCACTTCTTCCGTCTATGTTTCAGAGAAATAACAACAAATACACAGCCTTCGTCCGTCTGATACTGATACATTTACACTTTGATTAACAATGGATATGAACATCTTTTGGTAACAGATATTTCTCTATATTCAATTCCCTTGTTAAAAGTTTTCAGACGAAGATGCAGCTCACATCCGAAGCAACACATGAAGAATTCTTGCATCAGAATGTTTGTAACTTTGTCACTCATTATACAGTGAGCTGAAACAACACTAACATGTAACATTGCAATATGTATCTAAATACACTTTCAGGTGGCATCTTGTCCCGCGGGTGCTGAGGAATGTGTCCACAGTGGATCTCTCTGTCTCTGTGCTGGGACAGAAGCTCAGCATGCCTGTCTGTGTTGCAGCCACAGCAATGCAGAGGATGGCTCATCCTGAGGGAGAGACGGCTACAGCAAGAGGTACACCAACACACTGGGAACACATGATGTGACAGAAATATAGGATAATAATATGGAACTGGAATTCACCCGGTTATATAGAAAAGCATATAGAACTTAATTTGAAAATAGAAAATAATGGAACTGGAGCGTACCATATAACAAAGTTGAATGGTGAGAGATGTGAATATCGACTCGTCAAACCTGCAGTAAAAGATACTAAGCTCGTCAGGCAGTTGGTGCTTCTCTACAGTGTGGGGGGACGGTCTCCTGTAGCTGATGAAGTCCTGGGTTCTCTACAGTGTGGGGGGACAGTCTGTAGCTGGAGCTGTTAAACCACCCAGGGGAACAAACCTTAACACCAGCATTATTATGTGTCTATGCAGCATGCTGTGCAGTCGGAACAGGGATGATGCTGAGCTCCTGGGCCACCTCCACTATAGAGGAAGTGATGTCAGCAATGACAGCCTCACTAGGCGGTGTCATGTGGCTGCAGCTTTACATCTATAAAGACAGAGACCTCACACTATCCTTGGTCCACCGAGCAGAAGAGGCAGGCTATAAGGCTATCTTTGTTACCGTGGATACACCATACCTGGGAAGGAGGTGGGATGACATCCGCAACCGATTTAAACTGCCGCCACACCTGAGGTAGGAACCAAACACTACAGCAGCAGAGACACATTGAATAACTTCCTCATGCCCACCATCTCTAATAGTGTGTGTGTGTGTGTGTGTGTGTGTGTGTGTGTGTGTGTGTGTGTGTGTGTGTGTGTGTGTGTGTGTGTGTGTGTCCAGCTTGTCTAACTTCTCATCAGCCTCCCTGGCTTTCTCTGAGGGAAACTATGGCAATAACAGTGGTTTGGCTGTTTATGTTGCAAAAGCAATAGACCCCACTCTCTGTTGGGACGACATCACATGGTTAAAAAAACACACAGACCTGCCGGTGATTGTGAAAGGAGTACTTACTGGTACACACACATACAACACACACACACACAAATTCTGCTTTGACACAATCATGATCAATCAACAGGTATTTTCTTGTATGGCTCAAGATCAACTTGTTCAGCAGTGCTTGTGTGTGTCATTAGGTGAGGATGCCGCCCTTGCTGTGAACTATGGCGCCGATGGCATCCTGGTGTCCAATCATGGAGCTCGACAGCTGGATGGGGTTCCTGCCACGGTCTGTGTGTGTTTGTGTCTATTGTTGTTTTATGACATATCAGGTGCCAGACCATTGTCAATCTCTAATATGATGGACCTTTTTTCCTTCCAGATCTGATAATACTATACATATATCATCATCTGAATCTTCTGAACCTTACAACAATAATGCCATAGACTAAGTGATGTGTTCACACCAAATGCAAATCTAATTTATTGTGCATCATGAATGAAGTGGCACAAATGACATACGCAATTGATTGATTTCAGCTAGAACAAGAAATTCTTTGTCTAAAGCCTTTCAGCGTTGAGATACAATCCCAGAGGTCTAGATAGTAGCTCACATTAGTCCAGAGACCAGACCAGACTATGTGGAGAAACCAGACACTGTCTGTGGTCCCCAGAGGTCTAGATAGTAGCTGACATTAGTCCAGAGACCAAAACTCAATTAAAAAGCTATTGAGTTTCATAAAATTTTTCAGATTCCATACAGCTTTTCTCATGTTATACTTTAAAATGCTGTGGTTTCTTAGGCAGCTTCCCGAAAGATGTTGATGTGTAGATTGGTGATAAATGAATCTTTGGTGTCAGGCAGGTGGAATGAGAATTATCTTTATTTAAACAGATATCAAGCCTGCGTCCGAAACCGTGTGTGGCCACACCCGTTTCTTCTAAATACCTGGCAGAGTCATTCCAAGAGTCTCTGCACCTGGGAAGTCCTTTCATGCTCTTGAATCTAAGGAAATCTCCATACCCCATGTCTGTCTTTTAAAGCCCTCTACTTCCTGATCGGCCTTCTTCTCGCTCATCCTGTCACCTTCAGAGAGGTTGCCAGGCGCTCCATCCTAAAGCTATATTTTGTACTTATAAGGTCAGGTTTAGCTTAGCCATTCCAGCGGCAAAACGATACTTACTTACTCCCTTATATGGGCATTACTTCATAGAGCTAGTGTCTAAATCACACACAAACAGACATCACTAATTTATGTCTCGGGGCCTCATCAGATAGCTAAGTTTAATTTACAACTAGGCCTCTTCTTATCTTCCTCCTAAACCTAAACATTCCTTACACCTTCACTCATGCAACATCTGGGTATAGTTAAATCCCCACTAGAATGTGTTTTTTGTTCAACCGACCGTTGAACTGACCAGATACTTCAATGCACATTAAAATATTTGTATGGAAACACAGCTATTGTCAACGAATTCCCTTGAAAAAAGAAAACTCTTCCCTTAATGTATAATTAAGAATAAATAATAAAATAATGCAATCAAAAGATTGGCGGTTCGAATCCCAGCTCCTCCAGTCGACATGCCGACGTGTCCTTCGGCAAGATACTAAATCCCAAATTCATCATCAGGGTGTGAATGTGTTTGAATGAGTTAGATAACATTAGATCATGATGTGCAGGAGGCTCCTCTGCCATCAGTGACTCTGTTTGTGAATGGCTAAAAGTGACTGAATGTAATGTAAAGTGCCTTGAATAGCTAGTTAGCTAGAAAGGCACTATATAAATGCAGGTGCATCTAAATCAATCAATCAAATCGAAATCATCAAAATATTATTTGTATTTGAAATACAATCATGGTACAATTTGGTAAAAAAAGTAACCCTGGGTATAATATTACTAGATCTGGGTAGACTAGGATGGGATGTGGGTAGACTAGAACCAGGTTTGGGTAGAATAGGACTGGAACTGGTTAGACTAGGACCAGATTTGCGTAGAAAAGGACCAGAATAGGGCCAATTCTGGGGAGAATAGTAGCAGATCTAGAGATGCTCCGATACCACTTTTTCCGGTGCGATTTCAGTACAGGTACTTACATTTGGGTACTTGCCGATACAGAGTACCGATATGAGAACTTAATAATGCCATAACAGTTCTTATAATTGCTTTGAGAGAGAGAGAGCATGACGGTGAGTATGAAGTCAGCAGCTCCAGCGCACTTTAAGGAATACTTCACCGGTGGAAACATGAATTTGTATTGAAAGTGGGTCATGGTAACTCCCACTTATCTGTCCCCCCTCCCCAGTCCCCCGCCGGTTTGCTCAATGTCAGTGGCTGGTGTGAGGGGGATCCAGTGGATTTTGGACAGAGTGCAGAGTGGCATTTTTATTTTTAAAGGGCCAGTCCAGCTCCGCTCTCACCCAGAGTGAGGTCCGACCTCTGATCTGTAATATGTCTGTAGCCTCAGTGGTTCCCGCCCCTTATAGGCGGGTTGAAAACATAGACGCACAAACTAACCAAAGAAGCCTCCGATGAGTAGGCTCTTTTTGAGAATAGAAATACGGAGATCTCAATGCAAATGGGTTAAGTATTCCTTTAAGGAAAGAGTGTGTGATGCATTACAGCTGTGAATGTAGCAGTTAGCCCCAACATTAGCAACAGAGAGCGTCAGACACCATTACATCTGTGAATCTTGACATTGCTCCTGCTCTGCTGCCTACCTGATGTCACTGCTGTAAAGTATCAGCGTAGTATCGGAGCACCATTATGATTATAAGTACAAGTACACGCACAGTAAAAAAGATACTCAATGATGGTATCGGTATCAGTGCATCCCTAATAATAGCAGCAGTGCGATGATGATGATGATGATGATAATGATGATGATAATAATAATACAAATAATAGGGCTGCACGGTGGTGTAGTGGGTAGCACTGTTGCCTAACAGCGAGAGTATCCCGGGTTCGATTCCCGGGTTGGGTTCGGGTTCCTTCTGTGTGGAGTCCTTCCTCCCACAGTCCAAAGACATGCAGGATGGGGATAGGTTCATGGATGACTCTAAATTAATTAAAGGTGAGAATGTGAGCGTGAATGGTTGTCTGTCTCTAAATGTCGGCCCTGTGATAGACTGGTTACCTGTCTGTCTCTACGTGTCAGCCCTGTGATAGACTGGTTGATTCCACAGGAGGGAAGACTGTTTGCTGTTAGCTGAAAGCTCTGGCTCCTATTCTACTTTTGGAGACTCTAGGAACCATACTATTAGCTTTTTAACATATGATGGCGCCTGACATCATGGTGTGTTTTGATTTGCCTCCAGCAAAACCAGTAAGTTGGCATAGCCATGCATCAGTGTTGTCAAAAAAGGATTTTAGATTCAGGTGGATATTTTGGTCTCTAGTGATTGGTTCAGAAACATTTTGTGTGTGTGTGTGTGTGTGTGTGTGTGTGTGTGTGTGTGTGTGTGTGTGTGTGTGTGTGTGTGTGTGTGTGTGTGTGTGTGTGTGTGTGTGTGCGTGCGTGCGTGTGTGTGTGTGTAGCTAGATGTGTTGCAGGAGGTGGTGCAGGCAGTGCAGGGTCGCTGTGATGTCTTCATGGACGGAGGTGTCCGACGAGGGACAGACATCCTAAAGGCCTTATCTCTGGGTGCAAAGGCTGTCTTCATTGGCCGCCCGGTGCTGTGGGGTCTTGCCTGTCAGGTAAAGAACCATCTATGGCAGGCATCCCCAAATGGCGGACCGTGGTCCGGGTCCCGACTGATTGATGGTTCTGTCCGGACCCATGACCAATCTCTGATGAATTCACGAGAATAGATCATTTTCATAGAGCATAATGTTTTTTTTCGACGGTCGCGGCTACAGTGGGCGCAGTTACTCCAGTTGATACAACAATGACTTCACTGAATTGAGCCAATCCAATCGTTTGTTTACCCTCAGCGCACCAGAGAGAGCAAGAGAAAAGAGAAAGACAGCGATGGCAGCATGGCTTGCTCCAAGAGAAGGAAGTTTGATACGGAAAACCGTTGTTTTCAAGATGAATGGACGGAGAATATGTTAATTCATCCGGCAGGCAGTTCAAACCCATGTGCCTCATATTCTCCGAAAATGTGGCATTAATCTTGTGTTATCAGGTTAACAAGTGTTGACAAGTGTTGACCTGATAATACAAGCATTTATAAAAATTCAGCAAAACTTTTTCATACTCTCGCGTGAAACTCGCGTCACAGCATCGGCTGGGTTAACACGGAAGTAGCGTCTACGCTGTGGTAGCGTTAGTTAGCGTTAGTAGCCGAGGATAGAAGCTATCAGGCAAGTGTTCTTTTAAATAAACTCCTGGTGTACTTACAAACTTTCAAATGCCTTGTTTTGTGAGTACAGACCCTATGTGTACTACTGCAGAAGTTTGGTAACATTCCATGCATTATTAGTAGGGTAATTTACGAGATATACATAATGTACCATCGCGCTAGTACTAAGCCATTCGGCTGATAGCCCTATCTTGACCAATGCTGACCATCGCTAAAAATGCTTCCGAGGGGGTATTTGGCTGGATGTCTTCGTGGAAATGACCTAGGGTGAATTTTACTCCGAACCATCACTTTAATTAACATTTATCAAAACAAAGTACAAACAAATTATTATTTAAATTCTCAGACTATGCACATATCATTTACAAAACTACACTCTGTAATGTGACACACAACTAAGCAAACATGTTATGTGTGTGTGTCCACAGGGGGAACAGGGAGTTATAGAGATTCTGGAACTTTTAAAAGAGGAGCTGCGACTGGCTATGGCCCTGTCAGGTAACACACACACACACACCAGGCTGGTGTCATTTCAAAATTCGTAGGATAATACACGAACATTTTTTTTACTTAACTTTTCGTACGTTTCCATACGAAAATTCATGAGAATACGTTGCACACACACACACACACACACACACACACACACACACACACACACACACAGCATCTACTTTGTGAAAACACCATAGACCGTATATAAAAGTACACATAGCCACTATGGAGTGACCCTTTGGTTCGTAGACAACCATTTTTAAGCCTTGGCTTGTGGCCACTGGTAGAATCAGAAGTGACAAGATTTTACTAAGAAGGTGGAGCTGGAGAGTAGTGAGACTTGGAAGGGCCAGGCATCACGATGCTATATTCACGCCAGACATGAATGAAACATGAATGACATTTTCATGCAGTCAATGCAAAGATGCAAATAATGATAAATTAGCCTGGGTGGTGTGAATGAGGTAAATACGCCAAATACACGTAATTTGTGTATTCCTGCCATTTTAAGTCAGTCGCAGTCGGCAAGTCTGGCAGATCGTGTTGACTCAGTCAAATTTCAAATGTTTACAACACTCAGGCCCCTCCCCCTCTACAACCAAGCTTTATGTTGTTCTATCGGAGCATATCGGCTTATCATGTTCATAATAGGATAATGTTGGGGTAGTAGCAGGAGCAGATTTGGTTATCAACAGCTAATTATTAATGTCAATGTGATTATCGATATTATTAATTATATTTAATATATGATCATGAATAAACGGGGCACCACCCTGGGATCAGGGAAAAGATAACCAAAAACTGTATTCAGTCTCAATATAAAGGTTTTATACTCACATGCCAATCATCGTGATCATTGGCATAGAAGTATAAAAACAATCGAACAATTAAAAAGGCGTGAAATTCGAGCACTAGCCTTCACAACCTGCTGTTATCCAGTGACATATACACAACAAGCACAAGAGACCGCTAGTTATAATATAATAAGATTTATTAAAAATCAGTAATAATAATCACCATCAATAACACTGCAATTAACCAAGCCTTATTACCTTACTACCTAACACACAAAGCTAAGCTACACAAAGGAAGAGACACACGTGGAGTGCGTGTTTGTGTGTGTGCGTGTGAGTGTGTGTACAGAGAGAGAGAGAGAGATATGGCCGGGCGCGACCACCAGATGGAGCTATTCCTCACAGCGTTCAGGGGCGGAGCCACTGACGTCAGATGGAGTAGAGAGAGAGAGGGAGAGATGGCCGGGTGCAGCCACCAGATGGAGCTATTCCTCACAGCGTTCAGGGGCGGAGCCACTGACGTCCGATAGAATCGCGAGAGAGAGAGAGCGAGAGATGGCCGGGTACAGCCACCGGATGGAGCTATGTCCGTAGCGTCCGAAGACGGAAACAGCTGGCGTAAGATACGTGTGGGGGGCGGTGTATGTGTGTGTGTTAGCCAGAACAAAGAGAGAGAGAATGCGTGCGTAATAGAGTTGAGCCGGATACTCGGCTGAAACGAGTATCCGGTACGGATAAAGCACTTTTGCCGAGTACGAGTATTATACGAGTAATACGAGTCAATATCTGTGCTCGGATTAAATAAAAATCCTCATTGGGTAGCTGACTGTGTCTGCCTCCTGTGATATGCTACAGCCCCTCCCCTACACACTCGCAGATGTGTTGTTGTGTCCGCTCTGATCACTCACACACAGAACAGCTCTCTGTCTCTCCCTCAGTCACTCAGGTTCGCGGGTCGTTTTCCGTTAATGTTTAGGGTTTCTTTCTTCAGCTTCAGGTTTGTTATTACTTAGGTTGGTACTTACTTATAAACTAGTAGAGTTCTGGTACTTCGTTCAGACGTGGTGCCGACTCGCGTTGCGTCTCTGCCTGTCGGAGATTTTTCTTTTTCTTTTTTTAACCGTCATCTGGCTGCCTGGCTCTAACACTTTCTTGCTGTATTTCGTGAAAAAATAAAGCTGGTAGTGGTATAAATATTGGAAATCAAGCTACACACACACACACACACACCTGGTGTGGGAAAAAAAAATATATATATATATACCGGTATTAAAAAAAAAGATCACACTGATCATAAAAAAAATTTAAGTTAAAAGAAAAAAGTTATTGTTGAGTACGACGTGATGAGTCGGCTTAGTCCAAACGAAAACGGGGCGTGTTTCCTCTCGTTGATCAAACTCGAATAAAGAAAACAGTTCGTGTTTCTTCCTTCCGCGGGTACAAATCGCGGCTTGGCGATTTGGTCAGCTGACTTCAGACAGGAGCTGGTAGCTGGTGTTGGGGTTGTAGCAGGAGCAGATTTGGTTATCAACAGTTAACTATCAATATCAATATGATTATCGGTATTAATAATTATATTTAATATATTATCATGATATAATCATGAATAAACGGGGCACCACCCTGGGATCAGGGAAAAGATAACCTAAAACGGTATTCAGTCTCAATATAAAGGTTTTATACTCACATGCCAATCATCGTGATCATTGGCATAGGAGTACAAAACCAATCGAACAATTAAAAAGGCGTGAAATTCAAGCACTAGCCTTCACAACCTGCTGTTATCCAGTGACATATACACAACAAGCACAAGAGACCGCTAGTTATAATATAATAAGATTTATCAAAATCAGTAATAATGATCACAATCAATAACACTGCAATTAACAAAGCCTTATTACCTAACTACCTAACACACAAAGCTAAGCTTAAACAAAGGGAGATACACACGTGGAGTGTGTGTGTGCGTATGTGTGTGTGTGTGTGCGTGCGTGTGCGTGTGTGTGTGTGCGTGCGTGTCGAGAGAGAGAGAGAGAGAGGGAGAGATGGCTATGGGCGGCCACCAGATGGAGCTATTCCTCGCAGCGTTCAGGGGCGGATTCACTGAGGTTCGATGGGGTAGCGAGAGAGAGAGAGAGAGAGGTGGAGCTATTCCTCGCAGCGGTCAGGGGCGGAGCCACTGAGGTCCGATGGAGTAGCGAGAGAGAGAGAGAGAGAGAGAGAGAGAGAGAGAGAGATAGCCGTATGTAGCCACCAGATGTAGCTATGTCCCTAGGGTCCGCCGGGAACAGCTGGCTTAGGACACGTGTGTGCGGCGTGTATGTGTGTGTGTGTGTGTTAGCGGGACACAAACAAAGAGAGAGAGGATGCGCGAGCGATATTTGGAGGGACAGAAAGCGTGCTGCTATCACACGGGCTCGAGTGAATAAACTGGTGTTTATTCCGCAAGACCGGTCTTTTAACTGATAGTAGAGGCTTTCTGAGCTCGCGAATATGGCGGAGGTTGGCGAAAACACTGTTACAGAAATCAACCCAGCTGTGTGGGTACCCGATCAGTATTCAAATACAGCAGCACATGAACCAACGGACTCGGCGGTCCGCGATCAGAACTTAAAACACATTAACAAGAATTACAAGCATATCCTACACTATCACTTGTGTCTCTGCCCAGACTGATAGCCTCTTACTGGTATCGTTGCGTAAGACGATGACGGCGTTCCGTAACGGCGGTGGTTCGTGAGTCCCCGGCGTCAGCGGGGGACGTGCTGAGTCGGCTTCGTCCAGACAAGAGCGGAGCGAGTTTCCTCTCGTTGATCAAACTCAAATAAAGAAAACAGTTGGTGTTTCCTCCTTCCACGAGCGGCGATATAATCGCGGCTTGGCGATTTAGTCAGCTTACTTCAGATAGCGTCTGGTAGCTGGAAGGCAGGAACCGGCTTGGTTCCTCTTGTTGCAACGGTGCGCTGCGGGGCCGTGTCCACCTCCTGTTGGTGGAGGGGTCGCCTCCCGTGGCAACGTGGTGTTGCGATGGAAGCGCTGGAACCAGCGCCCGGATAGGAGTGGGAGCCAGAGTGTAAGAGTGAATAAGAGAGCGTTCTCCGGGCGGCTTCGGTTTATAAAGCTCAGGCCGCTCCAGGGGACCCCCCGGGGTTCCCTGGAGATGTCAGCCAATAGGGCACTGGTTGTGTGGTGTCGCATCTCTCACCTGGGTGAGATGTGAAACTAAAATGGCGGTGTAGTTTTTATTCTCCTTTGTTCCTTTGTCCTGACCGCGTGTGAAGGCTTTTGTAGGCCGCATTGTGTAGTCCTAATGGTGAGGTCCCAACAATAACAAGTGACAAAAAATGAGTCTTCTGTTTATCTGTAAAGCACTTCATTACATTATGCTATCTAGTAGCCTATGTATTTCACAATGATAGGAGAACTAGATGATAGATGAAACTATTTTATTATAAGAATTTAGTGGAACATAGAAAAATACCTTCAATATTAATATACTCTAATCCTACACATTAAACAAAACAATGGTGGCATTTTTGTAAATACCCAAATGTGAACATACCATATTTTGGCACAACCGCTTTCTAAAATTGACCAGCAGATGTCACCCTTTCCATAACCTCAGAAGGAATTGAACCCCAACAAACAGTATTAGCCCAACCAACTAAACTGTGTGTTTATCTTTCCAGCATTCTGCTAACTGCATGCATGCCTGTCTATCTTAAGCAGTGGATACATTACATGCATATGCCTTAAATAAGTTCTGAACTAATTCTCACTATTCTTGGTAAATTCATCAGGCTGCCTAATCTCTGGTCGCTGTCTGATTATGTTGTGTCACAAACTGGTAGGCAGAAAGATTTGGACTGAAGCAGTGCACTGACGGCTAACTAGAATGTTGTTGACTTCATACAAGGCGCCCAATATCTACAGACTACAGTGACTGTCAATTATTTGGAAACATGCCACATGCAGTGTGTACTCTAGATTAGGTTAAGGGTTTAGAGCTACATCAAATCCATTTGCAAGGTAACCTATAGCCTAGCTTGGTGACGTTAGCTATGAGCAACATCACTGAACGTTATGTTTGCAAAACAAATTAGACCTACAACATAGACTTACCAGCAAGGGATGCACGGGTGTCATCTCTCAGTTTTTTCTTCTTTCGCTTTTCAGATACAGATTCATGTTGTCTTTTGGTTATTATTATCTCTCAACATCCACAGATTGCTAAATATGGCCACTTCAAGCAGAAGCCGACACGGAGCAAACTCAGCAAAGACTCAAACTGGGCTATACCATTTCAGGGAAGCAGGGCGGGGAGAGACTGTTTTATATATTAGGCAAAAACAGTTAATTTGCACAAATTGAGTGATGGGGTACACATTTTTTAACAAAAAAACGGGCCTGTTCATAACTAATTCATATTTTTTTTGCAATGTAATAATGTATTAATTATCATGACATTTTTTAATCAATCTTAATTTTGGGGGCCCCGCCAGGTAGTTGGGGCCCTACTAGCTCTGCCTACTCTGCATATGCCCAGCGGCAGGCCTGACGATAGTGGCTCATATTATTACTGAGACCAGTAGGGGCCTCATTTAGAAAGCTTGCGTACGCACAAAACAGGGCTCGAAACGTGCGTATGCCACTTTCCACGCAAAGGTTGTGATCTATAAAAAGAAAGTGTGCTTACCTGTAAGCAAATGCTGAGGCATGCGTACGTACATTCTGGAGACTGGAGGGGAATCAGCAACACAGATGGAGCTGTGGTGAACTGAAGTCAGATTGTAGAAAGTAAATGTGAGAAGAACTATTATAGTTTTGATGACTCGCACACATTTAATTTAATGGTAAATGGCCTCATTTATATAGCACTTTTGTCCAAAGCGCTTTACAGGAACGACTGACATTCACCCATTCATACACACATTCACACACCGACGGCGGAGTCAACCACGCTGGGCGACAGCCAGCTTGTTAGGAGCAATTGGGGTGAGGTGTCTTGCTCAGGGACACCAGTCACTCAGCTAGGAGGAGCTGGGGACCGAACCGGCAATCTTGCGGTTGTCAGCCAACCTCCAAATCATACGTTAGATCCCATTATCATGAAGATGAACTCCAGCAGTGTGTTTGAAGCTTTTACTGAGTGATATTTTTTTCATAAACACCTTCTTTTAAAATCCAACTTGTATCTTAAATCAAAATAATTTCTAAAAATGTAATCAGCGCTGTGTCACTGCAATAACTACATATTCTCCTTAATTACTTTGTTTATTGTGCTGATGGAGTCTCGCTGCAGTCGCAAGACACCATCCGTGAGCCCACCACCGCTTCCTGGGGTGCCATGCATGCGGCGCCACCATCCACTGCTTGGAGTCGGACGCTGTGCCGAGATTCTTCCTGAGTTCCGCCACTGGACGCTCATCTTGCTCCGCTCTGTCCCACTGACGCTGTTGACTGCGGCAGCAATGTGTTGCCTCTCACACTGCTTTCCGGGCCTCCACCTCCCCAACAAGTGTCTCCATCTCATTTTACGAGAAGTTCTTTTGCTCTTTTCTGGCCTGTCACCATGATTCACCGCACCGAGAATAATTTCATGCTGGCTCATTAATATATGGATCAGCATGCATGAGGTTATTTGGGGCACATGTATGTGATAGCAAACTGTCACTCAAAGTGGCCACACCCCTAATTGTATATAAGTTTAAGCCATAATAAAGTGTTAAGCACTGACAAAAAATGCCCCCTCCAGCCTGTATCAGCCTGTACATGTTTATTTCTGCTGTACATTTGGGCATTTCAACATTCAATTAGCCATTCTAGGATTTCCACCTGGTAACATGTTCTTCCCATCCTGTCTGTGTGCAGGTTGTTCCTCTGTATCTGAGGTGAGCAGGTCCCTGGTCCGGAGAATGGATTTCACCTCCAGGATGTGAGAGAAGAACCTGCTGCAGGACTCACAATAATACATTACGGATCACTGATCTTTCATTTGCCAAATTAATTTACCATTTTTACAGGTGGTTCTGAAATAGCATGTCATCAAATCTCATGTAAGACTGAGGTGTAAAACCAGCCAATGTCTTTAAGGAAATGTAGTAGCACTAATTAAAATTCAATTCATGAATTTTGAAAGACGTGGTCATTGAATGCATGGTACACACATACATGATAACCAGTGTTTGGAGGGTTAGGTAACGCCGTTATTTTTTCAGTAACGGGGTAACTAATTACTGTTTCTGTCATTACAACGCCGTTATCGTTACTGAACGTATAATGCGGTGCGTTACTATGAATTGAATTTGTCGGTTGTCGGTTAAAAAAAAAAAGTCAGGATCGTGTTCTGCTTGCACGCCGCTTGTGCCTGGTCTCGGCAGCCTGTTGTCCGTGGAGAAACGTGCAAACTTGCCGCGAGCTGGAGCCGGAGTTGGGGCTGCTGCTGGTCTGAGCGGCACGCAAGGGCCACGCGGGCCCCGGTGTCCCGCCGTTCTGGTGTTGGACGGGAATCCGGTGCAGCTGTGGAGCGTGGATGGTGAAGACGGTGGTGATGATTATGATGATGAACGGCCCGGCGGCTCGTGGAGGCACCGGGGTCTCGCCGTCATTATGTCTACTGCTGTGCGCTCTGACCCTGTTTTGTGATATATGACAGACACAGCGTCTCCCACTGTATAATTTCTACTCAAGTTTGAATTATTCCCGCATGCGAGCTGCGGAGAATGCGATCTCAATTATTATACACAAGACTACACGCTACGCGACTATAGGAGTAGACTACAAGACTATTTTGCCATCTCATTACAAGATCTTTTTTGTGTGATATGAACAACTTATCCCTAACACTGAATTTTTCATAAATTATACTTAATAGCCCAAATAAAAACATTTCACACCGGTGCGTCTTTTAAGCATTCCGAAGGTGCCCGTTTTATCTTGGATGGGCTTGGATTCAGTCATTACTACATTTCAGGATTTTCAGTGGTAACAGATAAGGTCATGATAATAGGCCTAATCATCTTGCTTTATTATTATTAGCACTACCATCTCCTCAAACTAAACAAGCAGCGTCTCGGAGCTGTCATTTTCCTAAATGAGCCGCGGGACTCAATGTTTCGCGCTGTAGGGGATTTAAAAATGTGACCTGAGTGAAAGGGCGGCGCGGGGGCAGAGTGTGTGTGAGTGAGTCGGAGACAGAACGGGAGAGAGATAAGCAGCAAGCGCAAATCGAAATCAGGGGGGGGGGGGCATTTTAATAGCGCATTTAATAGCGCATTTTAATCTGATCAGTTAACCGGTTTCAACCGATTAATGAGGCTCGGTGGTCGGTCAAAAATATTTTTAGTTTTGGCCATCCCTAATTCGAAGAAGCAGCAGAGATGGCGAGTCCAGAGCAATCCGATGAAAAGTTGGCATTTTCAAGGTGGAGATGTCTGTTCCACTCATTTCAACTGACTTGTGAAAACTGCTCAGAAAAATCCAAATTCTTTGAGGAACTTTTTGGAACAAGTAGTGAGTAACTATAACGAATTACTTTTTTAAGGTATCGTTCCCAACACTGATGATAACTTATGTTAAAACACTTAGGTATATTATTTATACGTATATATATACGACCAGGCACGTCAAAACCAGGAGCAAGTCGACCTCGGGGCATTTTGAGTTATTCACAGATTCTGAAAGTGTAGTTTCCAAGCTTTCCAATGATGTCTAACACATGGAAATCTGATAATATTTGAAGTTGTGGCCATTTGAATGTATGAATGAAAACCGTTCACTGAGAAAACTGTCCTGAAAGATTTGCAAATCTCACCTCACCTCACCTCACCTGGCCAGAAAGGAAACACAATGGTGCTCATTTGCATCTCATTCAGATAAGCCCTCCCCCCTACAGATGCCACTCAGTGATATCTGGTATCTGTTAGCCTGCAGGGCAGAAAGTATTGTAGTGGTTTGAACAATGGTTATCAAAAGCAGTTATGATGTAGGTAATGTTGATGTAGTGTTATTTTCGTTAAGCACTTTACTGGACTGATCAGAATTAGAAGGTACTTTATTGAAATGGAAATGCTTAAAGTGTACAATGTAAACATTGGAGAAAAAAAATCCTACAGTACAGTCAGTACTAGAATTAAGTGAATTTATTCCAGGCCCATTCTCCTCAAAGTGTTTGATTATATCCATCAGGGTGTCTGCCTATGCTGAAAAGGAAAACAAAGAAGTTTCACATCATGTGTCATGCCAACAGGCACCATCTAAGTAGCTAGTGCTAATGATTTAGCAACTAGCCTATTGTCCTCAGGTAGGCTAGTTGCTAAACTATTAGCATCACTGTCAATTCAAGCAATGCCAACAGGCCCCTTGGCACCTTACTGTTAAATCAGATGCCCACATTACGAGCCAAAAACCTCCCATTACAGCTTCACCCATCCAAATAATCTAAATCAGGTGTTCACTTCCATGGCCAAAGGTGTATAAAAGCAAGCACCTAGGCATGAAGACTGTTTCTACAAACATTTGTGAAAGAATGGGTAGCTCTCAGGAGCTCAGTGAATTCCAGCGTGATACTGTGATAGGATGCCACCTGTGCAACAAGTCCAGTCGTGAAATGTCCTCACTCCTAAATATTCCACAGTCAACTGTCAGTGGGATTATAACAAAGTGGAAGTGATTGGGAAGACAGCAACTCAGCCAAGAAGTGGTAGACCATGTAAAATGACAGCGGATGCTGAGTCACACAGAGGTCACCAACTTTCTGCAGAGTCAATCGCTACAGACCTCCAAACTTCATGTGGCCTTCAGATTGGCTCAAGAAAAGTGTAGAGAGCTTCATGGAATGGGTTTCCATGGCGATCAGCTGCATCCAAGCCATACATCAGCAAGTGTAATGCAAATCATCAGATGCAGTGTTGTAAAGCATGCCGCCACTGGACTCTAGAGCAGTGGAGACGCATTGTTTGGAGTGACCAATCACGCTTCTCCATCTGGCAATCTGATGGACGAGTCTGGGTTTGGTACTTGTCTGACTGCATTGTGCCATGTGTAAAGTTTGGTGGAGGGGGATTATGGTGTGGGGGTTTTCAGGAGCTAGTTCCAGTGAAAGGAACTCTGAATGCTTCAGCATACCAAGGGATGTTGGACAATTCCATGCTCTCAACTTTGTGGGAACAGTTTGGGGATGGCCCCTTCCTGTGCACTGGTGCACAAAGCAAGGTCCATAAAGACATGGATGAGAGAGTTTGGTGTGGATGAACTTGACTGGCCTGCACAGAGTCCTGACCTCAACCCGATAGAACACCTTTGGGATGAATTAGAGTAGAGGTTGAGAGCCAGGCCTTTCTGTTCAACATCAGTGTGACCTCAAGGTGGAGGACTGTTTAAATACTAATTCTAATTGAACCAGGGCATTGATTGGTTGATTCAAAGGTCAAACAGCTGTTGTGAATTTTGCCGTTCAGCTCCGTTAGAGAACAGCAAGTTGTGCAAAAAGTACTGAAACATGGAACAGTTGGACATGTGCATTCAAAAGTTTAGAGAACCTCAAATTAATTTCACCTGCAAAGGTTATGGTGTATTTTAGGTTCATCCTGAAATTTCACCTGAAAGCCGAATATTCCAAACTTTTTGTGAGTTGCGTATACATATTTCTGATACATGCAGGATTTGTCTTGACACTGACTATTAAATTTGTCAGGTATCAACCTGACTGGCACCCCAGCACCCTGAAGTCAAACCGCTTCAACACAAAAAACGAAACTATATTATAATTACGCCATCATTCATAACCTAATATCTAGAGTGTCTCTTTAAGCCATGACTTGTTGGGAATTAAATGCACACCTTCCTACAGTGGCTGGTGTAGATCCATGTGTGGTCTCTGCCACCCAGTTTCCAATGCATTCCCTCAAAGTCCTTTGCCAGGCTTGAATGTTCTGCTTCCAGACTAAGCACAGGGCAATCCTGGACAATTTCTCAACATTTAATCAATAGATAAGTATGTGCCAGGGAGCTGTCTTTTAAACATGTATGGTATGGGGGTTAGAGGAAAAAAACTAGTGCTGTCAATCGATTAAAAAAACTAATTAATCGCACAATTTGCCGTAATTAATCGCAATTAATCGCTTATAATCTTATAATGGATATTTAAATGTAAAATGATGGAATTTATGTAGAATCAACACAAAGGAAGTATTTAAATTCAAATACTATTGTTAAATAGCAGACAAATTACCGGGATAATTTAAAAAACTGCTCGGCAATCACTCGACACGAGCCTTGGCCCCCAGCCCATTCAGGCTTGGACCCCTAACTACATTGGTTTCTTTCTTGATAATCCTGTTTAGCTGCTTAGGTTAGAGACACATGAGAACTTAATATGGCCGTTGGTATAAGCAGCTTTGATACGGATCAGTGAAAGACAAAGGAGATCATGAAAGTCAGGTCAGATGAGGGCTGCAAAGGATGGCAGAACTTCTAGGGACATCACTGGACATTACTGAAAGTATCTGTGGCAGGATCCCCCCACCCCAAATGGATCCGTAGATGGAAATACAATGACATCCAAACAGTTATGTGGATAAGGATCAGCAGGGGGAGGTCTGTGTGGGTAAAAAAGTCTTGTGGAGAAAGACCAGATGCCACGTTCTGATGTGTAAAAGCAAACTCAAGCACACAGCTTCAGTTTATATATAAATCTGCTGTAGTTTGTTAGGCCTCGCGCTCAGTTCTTTCCACAGTGGAAAGAAGAGATGACATCAAAGTAAATATTATTAATTTAAGAAAACAATTCATCCATTTAGTCAAGACACCATGTTTTCAAAAAGGCAAAAAAAGAGAGAAGGGATTGTAGCTAACTCATTTACTCAATTCAGACTCGGACAGCTTGTATAAAGCGTGCAAGCTTTCTGCACATGCGGCGTCTCTTCTCCTACAATTTTGGTGTATTTTTGTAGCAGAAACAGCGCCACAAAAGGGCCTGGAACATGCACTATTTTTATTGTTTGAAACCGGCTTTTCCTCAATGATGTCTTGCTCTGTTTGTTTCTATTCTACTTTTCATGTTTAATAGAATGTTACATACTGCTACCTCAAAAACAGAAAGTGAATAGACTGAGGATCTGTATCTAATAAGCTACCTGACTGTTACAATGCCTACCAATGTTAGATTTTGTTTTGATGTTATGTAGCAAGAGTGCACTTTACTTGAGTGTTGTTGTTTACCTTTTGGGTTAGGGTTAGGGCTAACCCTAACCCTAACCCACTTGAGTAGAAGTCTAAACAATGTCAAGGTCTTAACATTGTCATCTAGTCCTTAACAAAGTCCTCTACATAGTCCTCCATATAGGCCTCTACTTGGTCCCCTTTATATGCTGCGTTTCCTTATTAGTGACTCAACATGCCCTCCTTCACTTCCCCTCAGCCCTTGGTATTATGTAACAGCATACGCTAGCCATTTTGGTGCCCTAAGCATAATTCCTTTATGATGCCCCCCCGAAAAACGACACTTTTTGGGTATCGTGTTCTGCTTGTGCGCGGCTCGTGCCTGGTCTCGCGCCTCGCAGGTTGTTGTCCGTGGAGAAATGGGCAACTTTGCTGCGAGCCGGAGCCGGAGTTGGGGCCCGATGTCCCGCCGTTCTGGTGTTGGACGGGGAATCCGGTGCAGCTGTGGAGCGCGGATGATGAAGACGGTGGTAATGATGATGATGAATGGCCCGGCGGCTCGTGCAGGCACCAGGGTCTCACCACCATTATGTCTACTGCTGTGCGCTCTGACCCTGTTTTGTGATATACATGCATAAAATGTGCCTACAATTTCCATAGTGAAATAATATCGGCATTATAATTATTATTACTATGATGATTTTTCATAAGGATATTTTTGGTGCCCTACGCACAGCGCGTAATGCGCGTGGTGTGAGTGGCGGCGCTGAACATACGGCACGCAACCTTGGCTGCGGTGGAATAGTCTCTTTTGCTTAGGAAGGTTCCTAACTGAAGAAGTGACCCTGAAGTAAACAACTGGCCGCCATGATAAGAGCCGTTCGGATTCTCTAAATGCAAAGGAAAGGAGCTTCAATGCTTCCTTTCAGAGCTCCTTTAGCATAGGATACAACGGACCTTCCTATACAAAAGGAAAGGAGATCACGCCGACCCACAATTCCTTGCGAGAGCAACATTTAAAGTGCTGCACACCTCGACCGTTCATGAAAACAAACGATATGTGTATTTGCATATTTAACAATTACTTTCATGCAGACATCTAGTAAATTGGAATTGTGGTGATAAATGAGTGTGGACAGTGATAATAATTGAATGGTATTTTTTATTTATTTAAATTATGTTACAAATGTTTGACAGAAACTAAACTAAAACCACAAATTAAATACAGCAAACGGTCAAACAGGAAGGAGCTGCTGGAAATGAAGCCGGTCAGTGAACCAGCTGCTTATAAAACCAACAACTTGTGGAAAAGTGGACAACGCGCTTTTTGTAGTCCATTATTGTAGTTTCGGTAACACTTTATAATAACTATTCATTATAACTAGTTAATAGATCATTAGTAAACTGTTAATTAATGAGTTATTAATGACTTGTTAAGTGTTTGTTAACAGTTTGCTGTGGCAGTGGCGACGACGGTGTTTCGGTTGACACTGACCTTTCGATATGCCACACTTAGCTTTCTTCCTTTCTTGTACGCCTTAAGGACTTTCCTGTATCTCTTGAGGACCTCCTCAGGATGACATGCTGAAACAGATAGAAATTGAGTTAAGTATAACAAGTAGTGAATCGACACAGGGAAACACACACATAGACGCAAAGTGGTTGCAAAAAGAGAGAGAGACAGACGGACAGAGAGAGACACACACAGACAGACAGACGCTGTGATGTCTATATGCCTAACACACATGAGGGGAGCAGCGACTGGTGGTGGTGCTTATTTGTCTTCTTGCGTCTTTCTTCGATTTCTTGTCTGAATCGGAAGAATCAGTTGATGAGGAGGAGTTGGATGGACTGGAGGATGAAGAGAAAGAAGATAAACCAGGAGACGAGTTGGCCGAGGAAGATGTAAAATTTTGTCCCACCGTCATCTGTATAACATAATAGAAAATACAATACAGAATGCATTTTCTAACTACAAATATCCTACAGTATTATTAGTCCCGAATGTATTGACAGAGCTCTGTAGAAAATACCACAAAACATATTTGCCATCATTATTGCTGTTTTTGTCTACGCAGTTGACAATTTTCATATCCTGGGGTGCAGTAGATGCAAACTTTGTGTATCAAACCAAAAAGATCAAAAGAACTGTGGTATAATAATTAGGGCCGGGACTCGATTAGAAAATGTATCTAATTAATTAGAGGCTTTGTAATTAATTAATCGAAATTAATCGCATTCTAATCGCATATAAATATTTGACCTGAGAACAGTGAGAAGTAATTTTTTTCACATGGATTTTTAGTATACCATTGAATAATGACTGAATACATAAGCTTAAGCAACAAAATATTGTTTTTTGTTCAACCAAGTCCAACAGACCAATGCAATTTTTGCCATTAATGTCCATGCTAGCTACCACGCTAACTGCTATATGTTTTGCATTGAGGTGAAATTTGATTGAGGCTCGATGTGCTGCAGTGATATGCGAATTCCTTGTTGCATAGCTTGCACACAACCATGCTCTTATCGACGCTTCCATCCGTTTGTTTTTTATAACAAAATTTCCCATCCACGGGGGCAACCAAAGCGGTCTTCTTCGTTCATGTTCACTGTGGTTTGTTGTTCTCTGAAGTCATGAACGCAAGTTGGTGCTCCAGTATAATCGGTCCGCCTAAAACTCATCCAGTGAGAAACTTTCCGCGATGCAAAAATAAGTGTGATTAAAATAATTATTATTTGCCTTGTTCTATCAGATTTGTACAAGGCCTGCGTCTACGTCAAGTGGACAATTCTGGAAGCTCAGCAACCCTGTCCAAGATGGCTCAAAAGCTGCAAGATGTGTGCACTACTGCGATGGACAGATATCAGCAAGCAAGGGGCCAGTACATTGGGGGGTGGCAGCATTTTGTCACTGTTGATGAGAGCCAATTCAGACACAAAAGAAAGGCAAGCAGCAAGCACTATTATCAAGATAGTAATGCAAATTACCATTGAATGACAGATTATTCATTTGGTTTAAAGAAGAATAATTCCTAATATTTTATGTTTTCAACAGTATGGACGGGGACGGATGGCTTGTGGCTGGAAGAGGAAGAAGTGGGTGTTTGGGATGCTAGGTGTGAACTGGATAGGGAGAAAACATGCAAAGCCTGTTCTTCGCTTAGTCGAGAGAAGAAGAAGGAGAGATCTGGTGCCACTTATAGCTCACCATGTTAAAGTGGGATCTACAATAATAAGTGATGAGTGGCGGGCTTATTGCAATGCTTTACCTCTAGGTTACACCCATTTCACTGTCAATCACAGTGTGTCATATGTCGATGCCCAAACAGGTGCACATACTCAGCACATAGAGAGGGCCTGGAGAACGGTTAAGGAAAATGTGTGGAGACTCAGGGGGAATCGTACAGAGGAGTTACTGGTAGACCATCTCAGAGTTAATGAATGGCATGAGTGGCTTGCCCGTAAGCATCGCAAAGGGCCGTTAGGACGGATAATGATCTTTGTCTTCTACCTGGCAAAGATCAACTCTTCCGCCTCCAACCCCAGGAAACTCTTCTCCATGTTCTCCTCCCTTCTCACCCCTCCTACCCCTCCCCCTCCTTCCTCCCTCACTGCTGATGACTTTGCAACTTACTTTACCGAGAAAGTAAATGACATCAGCTCCTCATTCACTCCTATAACCTCCCAGAAAACATCTCCACTATCTCTCAGCTCTGATGGCCTTGCCAGCTTTAGCCCTCTCACATGCACTTGTCATGACTAACCGTGCCACCACCTGCTCCCTTGACCCGATTCCCTCCTCTCTTCTCCAAGACATCTCACACGACATCTTGCCATTCCTCACCACCCTGATCAACTCCTCCCTCACCTCAGGTGTCATTCCAGCAGCTTTTAAGACAAATACAGTGAAGCCCCTCCTAGAAAGAATACACCCTAGACCAGGGATGCCAGGGTTACGGCCTGCGGGCCGGACCCGGCCCGACTGTACGTCACATCCGGCCCGCGGGTGATAAGGGGAGAATTTTTTTTTAAATGATTATTTTATATATATATATATATTTTTTTTTTTAAATATATACCGTAAATCCTCTAATACTGGCCTGTATTCTATTACCGGCCAGTCACATTGGCCGGGGCAAGTGTCGACAGGCAGCGTTATTTCCACCCTTCCCATTCATTCAGTCAGGTTTGCGTCGCAAAGATTTTGGCTGAGGCTATATTAAAGGATTTACGGTATGCTCTACAATGCATTCGACTCACGGCGAGTATAGAGAGACGGTGCGCCGCTGCCTCCCGCAAGCTCTCGAAAATCTTTTAAACTGAATGTTGTCGATCTAAAATAAAGACAGATTCAGCAACTGCATAACTTATTTCTCGCATAAAATGTTTTCAGAAACACGTTTCGGTGAACTATTGTCGTAAACTAAGAGAAAGTTTCCAAACGAGCCGCCATGTTGGTCGGTTTGAAATCTGGGAGCAGACAGGACAGCTGTGAAAGCGATCGTCCAATCAGGTGCAGCCATGAAGTGTGCACGTGATTGTATGAAGGAGAGTGCCTGTCAATCATCCTCCTTTGTAATGTATGTAATTTAGGCCTCATTGTGAGGCTATTTTGGTGCCAATGCAATTTCTTTTTGATGTGTAGGCCTTCATGAATAATTTCAAATAGCCTACCTATCCATGTGTTGAGTAAATGTTTGGCCTTTTCAGTCCGAAAGTGTAATCTGGCCCCCTGTCCAATTTCACCCTGGCATCCCTGCCCTAGACGCTGCTGACATCCAAAGCTACAGACCTGTATCTCTTCTTTCATTCCTCTCTAAAACCCTGGAACATGCCGCCTACAACCAACTGTCATCCTATCTCTCACAGAACAACCTCCTTGACCCTAATCAATCAGGATTCAGGGCTGCTCACTCCACTGAGACAGCCCTCCTCACAGTGACTGAGTCCCTGCGAGACGCCAGAGCCTCATCCCACTCCTCCGTTCTCATTCTCCTCTAACTTTTTGCTGCATTCTACACAGTCAACCACCAAATCCTCCTCTCCACCCTGGCTGAACTTTGCTCTAACCTGGTTCACATCATACCTGACAAATCGCACCTTTCAGGTCACATGGAATGGCTCTATGTCCAAACCCTGTTCTCTGGACACGGGTGTCCCTCAAGGCTCAGTATTAGGACTGCTACTGCTCTCACTATACACCAGATCACTAGGCTCTGTAATCACATTGATTCTCCTACCATTGTTACGCAGATGACACCCAGCTATTCCTCTCATTTCCCCCAACCTCTGACACTCACATTGCAACTCGCATCTCGGAATGTCTGGCAGACATCTCTGACTGGACAACTGCACATCACCTCAAGCTTAAAGGGATAGTTCGGAATTTTGGACATAAGACCTATTTTCCAACTCAGCCGGTGTGTTCGAGACATCTGGAGACGTTTTCAAGTTTCAGTTTTTCGAGTTGCCAAGTTTGCATGTGCTATGGCTAGCGCAAGTCAATGGTTCTAGTTAGCATGGCATTAAAAACACTCATACCGACTCCACAGTGCACCCGAGGCAAATCAATTGTAACGGCAGACTATCGATGTACATATCTGTGTTGATAGAATGTTTGAAATAAAACCAACCTTGCATTTTTAAGGATTTATGTCTCAGCAGCAGCAGCAGCATGTCATACTTCCTAGTAGGCTATGGCAGCGGCGGACTGATATCACCTAGCACTTATAAGTTACCGGTTCTATAATAGTTTGTTTACCTGCTGTCATTGCTACAGATGCAGAGTAGCCTGCAGTGCTAGTTTCTTCAATCTCACAGAAAGGGCCACTTTTGGAGAATATACTGAAACTTTTGTAGACTCTGATGAGGAGTTTTTTTCCACCCAAACCCAACCGTACCTGTACGAGCCTGAATATACAGAGGAAGAATTGCGCGGGAGGGATGCTCAAAGGGCAGAACGTGAACGAGCGTCTGTGGAGACCGAGATAGCCCCGCTGGATCTGAGAACCGGGACCGAACAAACAGAGACTGGTGGTGCCAGGAGGGAATCCCCCACAACACGTCCGAGGGTTCTCCGGATGGAGCAGAGGTTCGGGTTTGCGGTGCATAATTGTGGGTTGGCTGGGCCGTGGGCTGCCCGGTGTTTGCGTGAGGTCCAAGCGCTTTTCACCCAGGTCTGAGGTCATGAGGCCAGACAATTCGGCCCGGTTCGATTGCCTATTTACGGGCAGTATTTCGGGCGGCGCGTCTTAGAGTTTTGAGTCCGACGGAGAGTCCTCATGTGAGGATTCGCTTGGGCGTGTGCTGCCCAGTGTTTGTGTGAGGTCAAAGCACTTTTCAGACAGCCTTGGGGGCATAAGGGCCGACAATTCGGCGGTGTTCAGGTGTGTATTTACCGGAGGGATTCCGAGCAGCATGTCAGTTTTGAGTCCAACGGAGCAAAGTAAAATTCCGCTGCTGCTGAGAAACTAGTCCCTCAAAAAATGGATGATTCATGCGATGCAAGGTTAGTTTTGTTTTAAATATTATTCTATCAACACAGATATGTACATCGACAGTCTAGTGTTTTAATTGATTTGCCTCGGGTGCACTGTGGAGTGGGCAAGACTGTTTTTAATGTCATGCTAACTAGAACCATTGACTTGTGCTAGCCATAGCACAAGCGAACTCCGCAACTAGGAGAACTGAACGAAATGTCTTGAAAACATCTCCAGACATCTCGAACACACCGGCTGAGTTGGAAAATAGGTCTTATGTCCAAAATTCCGAGCTATCCCTTTAACAATGTTTCCTAAACTATGATCATCTTGTTGGTTCTGTGTAAAAACTATGATGTCGTCTGCATAGGCTGATACAGTAAACGTGTATTAAAAACAGGCCATTGATAAAAGAGCGGACATTGTGCAACATGGGTTCAATTGACAAAGCATACAACATACCTGACATCGTGCAGCCTTGTCTTATCCCTCAGGTTACCTTCAAAGGTTTACATAAACCACCATTAATTTTCAGCACACTCTCAATGTTCTCATACATTACCTTTATCTTGGCGATGAAACCAGGGCTGAGGCCGAACCTTTCCAGCACTTTCCACAGGTAACGGTGCTCAACCTGGTCAAACGCCTTTTCCTGGTCCAGTGAAACCAGACCAGTGTCTAAACCCAATGAACCAGAGACTGTCAAAAGATCCCGAATGAATGACACATTGTCAACAATGGACCTGCCGGGCACACAGTATGTTTGGGTCCGGTGGATGACCTGGTCCATCACCTGCGTCAGCCTAGAGGACAGGACCTTGACAGCAGCTTATAGTCCGAACACAGCAGAAAGACCGGCCTCCAGTTCTTTATGTCCATTAAATCACCTTTCTTGGGGAGGAGAGTAAGCACTGCCCTCCTGCAGCTCTGAGGAAGTGTGCAGTCATTCAAACTTTCTGTGAAATCCTCCAGGATGTCTGTTTTCATTTCCTCCCAGAAAGTCTTGTAGAACTCCGGGGGGAGACCATCGATTCCAGGGGCCTTCCCCCCCTGCATGCTCTGTAGTGCTTTAAAAAACTCCTCCTCAGTCAAGGGCCCCTCCTTGTTCATGTCCTCAGAAAACGTGGGCAGGTCCCTGCAGAACACATTGAAGGCATCGTCTGCAGAACTCTGCAGGTCCACTATGGTTATCTCTAGAACTTTCATAGACTAAGTAATGTCTCGAGAAACATTGAGAGTGTACTGTAGACAAAGCTGCTTGATGTCAGCCTTACCTATGTCCCACCACTGCCTCAATGAACTAATATCTCCCTTTCTGTCTCTAAAACCCTTCCAAAAAATAAAGACCGCTCTAAAATGTGCATCTAAAAGCAAAGCAGTGTTAAAATGCCAAAATGCTGATTTGTTTTTGTATTAGCAATAAAAACATCACAATAAACACATGCATGATCAGAAAAAACCAACAGGTAATATAGTGCACCCTTTAAAAACATTAAAATGGTGCTTAAAACAATAAAACCTGTCTAATCTAGCCATAGTTAAAAGATGTTCTGTACTATGGACCCATGTGTATTGCTTCTGCTTTGCATGATATTCTCTCCATACATCTGATAAACTGTGGGTTTCCATTAGCTGCTTCATGGTTCTTTTAGAAGCAGCATGTGGTTCACTATGGTTCCTGTCCAGTTCATCATTCTGTGTACAGTTAAAATCTCCTCCTAAAAAATAAAAACTCCTCTGGTTCACACTCACTTAAAACCTTTCTGAGCTCATTTAAAAAAAGAACTCTATCAGGACCTGAGTTTGGAGCGTATATATTAATAAGAAACCAGGTTAAAAAGCTCATACTTGGCCCTGACTACTAAGAGTCTGCCCTTTACTCTTTCCTCTACAGTGTGGGACTTTGGTAAAACGTTTTTTGCAAATAGGAGTGCTACTCCTTCGCTGGTGCTGCTAGAATGACTCCACCATCCCATCCAAAACCACCTCCCCATCCCATTCTCTCCTCCAGTCTGTCCCGTCTAAAGTGTCGCTGTGCGTTTCTTGTAACATTGCTATATTTATTCCTTTAAGTTTTAAAAACTCAAAAAGGCAAGCCCTCTTCCTCGCATCTCTGCCACCATTTATATTAGTGGAGATTTTAAAATGACTCATAAAATCAGATGTGAGGAGAGAAATACAAATTACAAATGACACAAAAGTTAAGACTGACAGCAGACTGTCTTACATGTCCTCATTATCTTCTTCATTTAAAACCTCGAGTTTGATCCTCAGAACCAGTATCTTTAGTAGTAATCTTGTTCTGTGCAGCCTCCTTCCCCTCTTTCATTTATTTGATCTCTTATTGAGATTGATAATAATTTTGTTTTCAAAATAGTCTTCAAGTTTTACATTTTTGCAGTTTTTTGTTTTCTGAAGGAATTTTTTGATTTGCTGTACCTGGTACAGCTCCTCCTGCACTGAACCCACAGTTACTTGTGATCTTACTGACTCCAGTACAGTCCTCTTCCTCCTCATTTTCATCCATCTCTCACTGCCACTTTTTTGGCCTGGGAGGCACTTTTCTTGTCTTTTTGTTTTCTTTTCCTTGTAGCCATTTTGATAACATTTTCATTTTCAATCATAACAACCTCATTGTTTCTCACTGTGTCCATTGCTATGACTGCAGGAACGACAGTTAGCTCAGCTTCAGGCCCTCCTGACTTTTCTCCAGTTCAGTTTGAGGCTGAATGTCCTCATCCTCAGACAGAATCATTTGAGCTTCATTTTTGTCTGATGGTATTTGTTTCTCAGTCTGACCTGGTTGAGGTTTCTCCCTTTCGAGTTCAGCTTGTTTTTGACTTTTATCAGGGCAGGGTCTCACAAAGTGCCCCTCCTCTCCACAGCCAAAGCACTTTACTGTCCCTTAACAAACAACGCATAATCAAAATCATCCACTTTGAGTCTGAACACTAAATTCAGCTCTTCATCTTTTTGGTTGAGGATCATCAACACTTGCCTCCTGTGAGACACGACATGTCTCAACAGAGGAGACTTGCAGCCTGACGGCAGCTTCCTGTACGGGGACACTATTTTGCCGTATCTGCACAGCTCCCTCTGCAGTACTTCATCCCGGATGAACGGTGGGATGTTCGAGACTGTAACTTTAGTAGCGGTGTTGTTAACGGAGTCACAGAAACAAAAGTATAATTAATTACAATACCCGACTCCGCTACTGTGTTAGCCTTCTCCACGCTATCCACGACCGCACTGTTCATGCGGGCGGCTGACTTGATGCTGCCATGGCCAACTATCTCTCCCACTGCCAGGCTTCACTCTTCCACCGAGCACGGGAAGCCCAGGGACACTTTGAAACCATGCTTACGGCTCAGCCTGGTGAACTCCATGCTGGTGGCGGAGCCACACACACACACACACACACACACCAAACACCAAACAACCCCCTAACCCCGAAAAAGTCGCACCAACAGTTAAAGCAGTAACACAACTACAATCACACACACTATTTACAGCACAGAAAAAAATGGTATTAGTTTGAAAAGGTTAGTAGTCACTTACAAAAAAAACTTTTCCATTCATTCTCAGCACACCACTCACTCCATGCTTCCACTCAGAGAGAGAGAGAGAGTGAGAGAGAGAGAGATTTAGCCTCCACTATAGCCCAAATTATAACATAATAAGACTAATGCTAAAAATACGGTCAAGTTGTCAGACCATAATGATCCATGAACTTAAGATTGTTCATGTGTTTCAGATATCCAACATGGTTTACTGTCTTGATGGAGATTTTTGTAGAATGCATTATGATTGTAGGCGTCGCCAGAGGTCGAAAAAGTACTGAAATATTGTACTCAAGTAAAAGTACCAATATGCTGATAAAATATTACTCAAGTACAAGTAAAATTACCTATCTGAAAAATTACTCAAGCAAAAGTAATAAGTAGTTTGTTTAAAATGTAATTTAAGTAAAAGTTACTTAGTTACATTAAAAAAAAACCTGTAAAACGAGGCAGGGGGATCTCTCCCATGTAGTGAAAATAGGACAAGGGGTCATGGATGCAAAACTATTTTCTTTTTAATTAAATAAAAATCTATACAAATGTATAAACATCTCTACTAATGTATACACATGTAATAACACCATTACACGTCACACATGACATTTAAAACCCTTAGAAAGGTATTAGTTCAGACCATCCCATAAAACGTTAAACATGTTAGACTAATTTGCTAATTATTCGTGAAATTTGCTATTAGTCATGAAAACTTTGTGTAGGCTACTTACCAAAACATGCTTCCGCAGATTGGATGTTGAGTTATTGATTTGGCACTGCATAATAATACTATTGCCCCTTTTGAATTTAAAAGTAAAACATTCGTTCAAATGTGGCCAAGGGTTTTCGTCGTTTTGGGCAGCTTGCATTTTGACTGAAACAGTCTCTGGGCCATCTTCCCTCGCCTGAAAGACTTGGCGCCTGATGCTGATCATTTAAGTGGTTCCGGCTGCAATTTTTTTTTCTTCCTTGATGTAGTATCCTGAGACTTCAGTAGTAGCTAGGGGGAGCTCTATGCTCCAGGTGTGGTTACCTGGCAGGTAGTCTACATATAGAAGAAGCATGTCAAGTGATTCTCTCGCTGTCTGTGCTGCATACCATGTGCCAGTAAAAAGCCAAGCAACCTATTTGTTGGTGTCCTGCGTCCTCTTTGAGTTTTTTGGAGTTACAATGTTATATTGGCGACGAGGATAATCTGGATGAGTGTTTTTGTGTTTTTTGCCCTGCTCTCTGGCCACTGTGGAAGGATTGATTGGATGATTGGACTCCAGGTGGACAAAGGCTCTGGTGGAAGAGGAGAAGAGGTGAAATGGCGACCATGGGATCTTTGCCACCATTTGATGCAAAAGTACAAGCTTGGGAGGAATACTGTGAAATAATGGAACACTTCTTTACTGCAAATGATATCACTGAAGGAGATAAAAAGAAGTCCATATTGCTTAGTGTGGTGGGAGCACAAACTTACAGTTTGATGAGAAACCTCCTAAGTCCTGAAAAATCTGGAGAGAAGACTTTTGCATCATTGGTAACTTTGTTAAAGAACCACTTTAACCCCAAACCAAGTGAGATTGTCCAGAGATTTAAATTTGATTCACGTATGAGAAGACCCTCTGAATCTGTGGCTGAATATGTGGCTGAGTTAAGAAAATTGGCACAAGATTGTAATTATGGAGAGACACTTCCACAAATGTTACGGGACAGGATAGTATGTGGAATAAATGATGACCGCATCCAGAGAAGATTATTGTCAGAGACTAATCTCACATTTGAAAGTGCCCTGTCTCTTGCCCAAGCAATCGAGTCTGCCAACAAAAATGTGCAGGATTTGCAGGCAAAAGCAGGAGCCATGTCCTGTAATGCAGTGAGGGCTGGTGGAGCAGAGAGCATGGGGCAGAAGAGAGAGAGCCAGTGGAGGTCAGAAAAGGATAAAGATTGTTATCGCTGCAGGGGTAAGCATGCACCTGAAGACTGTCGGTTCAAAAAGGAAAAATGTCATGCATGTGGAATGACAGGACACATCGCTCGAGCATGTCGCAATAAGAAAAAGTCAACTGCTGAAAAGAGAACTGATAGAAGACCCAGAGAGAGTGGACGACATTTCACACGGGAGAGGAAAGTGCATTATTGTTCTCCCAGAGTGGCAGAAGGGAGTGATGAGGAGGTCCAGCCCTTCTCATTATATAGTGTCCAGGATGATGATGAAGAGGAGGGGGTGCCACCCTACAAGGTATGCCTGACTCTGAATGGAGAACCGGTGACATTTGAAGTGGATACTGGATGTGGGCTTACCATACTGAATATGAAAACATTCAAAGAAAAAGTAAAAAATGCTCCTCCATTAAAGAAAACTCACTTGAAGTTGAGAACATATACCAAGCAAGAGATAAAGGTAATGGGGAAAACATACGGGACATACGAGTATTTGGGACATAAAGTGGATGCTAAAGGAGTGCACACTGTGGAAGCCAAGGTAAAAGCTGTTGTTGATGCTCCCACCCCAACTTCAGTGACAGAGCTCAAAGCCTATCTGTGCTTGTTGAATTATTATAACCGCTTCCTTCCCAATCTCTCCACATTGCTGGCCCCTTTACATCATCTGCTGAGGAAAGATGTGGATTGGAGCTGGGGGGGCCGTCAAGCAGAAGCCTTCAGGAGGTCCAAAGACTTATTGAAGTCAGCTAAGGTCTTGGTACATTATTCTGGAGAGAGGCCTTTAATATTAGCGTGCGATGCCTCACCCTATGGCGTGGGAGCAGTGTTGTCCCACAGAATGGAGGATGGAACAGAAAAACCAATTGGTTTTGTATCTCGCACTTTGGCACCAGCAGAGAAGAAATACTCTCAGCTGGATAAAAAAGGCTTGGCGGTGATCTTTGGAATTAAAAGGTTCCACAAATACCTCTATGGCCGAAACTTCACAATTGTAACTGACCATAAGCCCCTGATTTCCCTGTTTAATGAAACTAAACCTGTTCCTCAGATGGTGTCTCCACGTGTTCAGCGTTGGGCTGTATGGCTCAGAGCTTATGAGTATCACATTGTATACCGGCCTGGAAGACAGCATATAAATGCAGATGCCCTCAGTAGACTTCCCCTGCCAGAAACATTCCCTGCTGAGGAAGAGGAGGATCTGGTGCTGATGCTGGATGGAATGGATGAGGCACCAGTGACCACAGAACAAGTAAGACATTGGACTGCTAAAGATGTGACATTGTCACATGTGCATGAATATGTGCTAAAAGGATGGCCTTCTGTAGTGGAGCCTGAATTCATGCCATACTTCACTCGCCGCTTAGAGCTCAGCGTGCGAGATGGATGTGTTCTGTGGGGTGCTCGAGTTATCATTCCGCAGAAAGGACGTACAGTGCTGTTGAAGTTGCTACATCAGTCCCACCCAGGAATGTCTCGGATGAAAGGACTGGCCCGGTCGTATGTCTGGTGGCCACAGATGGATCAGGATGTTGAGAGGGAAGTAAATCAGTGTGATGCATGTCAACAGAATAACATGTCTCCCTCTGCAGCACCCTTACATCCGTGGGAATGGCCAGAGAAGCCCTGGACTCGACTACATGTAGATTATGCAGGTCCGTTCTTGGGAAAGATGTTTCTGGTGCTGGTTGATTCCCATTCTAAATGGATGGATGTATATCCGATGACTACAGCGACCTCTCATGGCACCATTGAAAAGCTCAGACAAAGTTTCAGTGTCCATGGATTGCCGCAGATGTTGGTGAGTGATAATGCTACATGCTTTACAAGTGCTGAGTTTGATGATTTCATGTCTAAAAATGGAATAACGCATGTGACTTCAGCCCCTTTCCATCCTTCGTCAAACGGATTGGCTGAAAGAGCAGTTCGGACCTTTAAGGAGGGGATGAAGAGAATGCAAGGAGGAAAGGAGAGCTTGGAAGCAAGGGTGTCCAGATTCCTGTTTAGTTACAGAATCACTCCACATTCTACTACAGGCTTGTCCCCGGCTGAAATGCTGATGTCAAGGAGGCCCAGGTCCGCCTTTGACCTGTTACTCCCAGATTTAAAGTCTAAGGTGGAAAAGAAACAGTGGAAACAAAAAGTTAATCATGACACACACACCAAGTTCAGAAGTTTTTCACCTGGGAATCCAGTTTTTACAAGAAACTACGGATATGGTCCCAAATGGATCCCGGGAAAAATTGAAAGCTGTACTGGTCCTCTGTCTTGTACAGTTCTCATCGGAAATGGACAGCTTGTGAGGGGACACGTTGACCAGATCAGGAAGAGAGAGCTAAGTGGGGTGCCTGATATAGATCCCTGTACACCTCAGGCTGTGAGGATCCCATCTCCTGTGATGCCAGAACAAGTGCAGTCCCCTGAGGTCCAGGCCTCTGACTCTCCACACCCTGAGAAAGACTCTGAGAGTGGCCCACCTATGCTGGGGAGTGAGGCCCAACCAGTATTGGAGGAACAGTTAACACCACCCTTAAGGCGCTCTATTAGAGAGAGGCGCCCTCCTGATTATTATAGGCCTTAGAGTAAACAGTAAAGATATATAACAACAAAAGAATACTGATTTATCAGCTCTGCAGAGAATACAACTGTTTAACTTTATTCTAAGTAGTTGGATGTCAATTTATGTGTATTCCATTTATAGTTCAGTTAACATTTAAATTTAAGTTAAAAAAAATGATTGAAGGGCGTTCAACTTATGGATCTAAGTAAAATGTATCTTATGTCTGTGATTCACTTCTTATTTTCTTTTGCAGTTTTCATTAGTCAAAGTTTTTTTTTTTACTCAGTAACGGATGGGATTTGTAATGTAACAAAATACAATACTTCACTCAAAACGTAATCAAGTAAATTTTAAATTACCAATTTTAAAAACTACTTAAAAAATACAAAATACATAAAATAATTACTCAATACAGTAGCGTGAGTAAATGTATTTAGCTACTTTCCACCTCTGGGTGTCGCCTCAAACCCCCTCACAGCAGCTCAGATAGGACAATACAAGCTTACAATGCTTTGTGATAATGAATATCTTGTCTTGTTTTTCCTAAAACTGCAATGCTCCTTGCCACCTATGCTCATATTATATAATATCACACCAAGATATTTGTTTTCATATAATTTTTTCTTGCATGAATGTCATTATACAAACGTCATGCAGAGGATGTTGAACAGCTGTAAACAGAATGACATAGCAGCAACAAACTATCAGTAACATTGTAACTGTTGTGTTACAGCCACGACATTAGAACATCACAATCATAAAGGACGTACTACATGAAGGTATGATAGGATGAGACAGTGAATGACACCCACTGCAGAGAGAGAGAGAGAGAGAGAGAGAGGTCTCTGACGAGCTGACCATCTGGAGCTGAGACTGGGAATCTGTTCAGAAAACCCCTGGAATGTATGGAGAGCACAAGGTCAATGTAAACAGCTATTCATGAAGCTTAAGTGGGAACAGATGTTTGTGTGTGTGTTTACTACTTGAGCAGTGCAGTTATCCATCCTGCAGTCTGTAAACATTCCAAAACATTCACATGTACATGTTCAAGTGGGAGTTAGCAACCTGTCAGCATTTTCTTAAATATTCACCACAGCCAGCCAGAGGGGGTTGTTCACAGGTCATCTGCGATCGCGGACCAATCAAAGAAGAGCATGCGAAAAGGAGTTACACAACGAGTGAGCTTTTGGTGAGAAAGAAAGTCAAGACAGTCTCCCACCGGATTCTCATGTGTTACATCTGAAATTGTGAAACAAGTCAGAGCTTGCACATTGCATGAAAGCAATATTTGGCATGAATCCTTGTGCTCCCATAAAGCCTCTGAATAACATGCAGAGTTCATGCAACACTTGTGAAGTGACAATCCAAGGTCAACCAAAACTGTAGGCCTCCAGCCAGTCAAGTTGCAGTTTACATCCATGTCTGTCCCAAACGTCATCATTTTATCCTGTTAGACATTTGTCTGAAATTGTCATGATTAGCTATGAATTTTGGAGTTAAATTCAAATATGTTCATCTTTGAGTCTAAGTGAAAATTTGTGCCAAAATTTAAACATTTCCACCAAACATTCCGGATATTTCACGTTCACAAGAATGGGACAGACGATCTGAAACCATGAAGCCCCGCCTAGAGACGACTCCGGCTGACATGAAACAAAATGAGGCAGCAAACAACACGGGCACACTAAAGGGTAAATGGATCTGCATTTCTGTCACACTTTTTAGTCTTTTTGACCGCTCAAGGCGCTTTATACTACTATACTATATTACTGCTAACTCACAATGGAGGATCAACAGCCAGAGAAAGAAGACCATTCAACTTCCAGTCCCAAGAAAAAGAAACACCAAACTAATGGAAGTAAAGAAGGAAAGTCATCAAGAAGCAAAGTGACCGCCAACGAGTGGAAACCACGGACCTCCTTTCAGTGTTTGAAGGCAGATGAGAGACAGTCGACACTGTTGGGTGAGGGAGATGAGTCCCAGAGGCTCGCCTGCAGTTCCATCTACCACCAAAGAGGCCGCTAGAAGCAACGCATCTGAAATCTTATAGAGTACAACTTTAACAAACACTCAAGAGAGGAAAAGGGATCAAATGGTGATATCAAGATGAATATTGTGCTGCAACAAAGAGTCGAGATGAGAGATGAAACAAGAATGACATGCACCCGCGAAAGACACACGATACTTCCTGTGTCCCTATGGGACCTTATTTCAAAATAAATATGTACGCTAGTCAACAGTGAGAGTCTCAAGTGAATTGTTCCCTGAATTCCACACCTGATGTTTGTCAGTTTAACAGATAATGTTTTAGGTCGAGAAAATCTCAGCGTGTCGTAGGTTTGTTTAGCGTGAAACTGCTCAGTGAACTACATCTCACACAACGTATGTCACCAACCCAGCCGTTAGCTCGTCTTGCTAGCTAGTTAACTTAGCTAGGTACGTCAACCACACAGCCGTTAGCTTTGCGTTAGCATGAATAACGTAACATCCTGGTACCGAACACACAGAGAAAGACCTGATGTTTGTGAGTAACTTTACATCCTGGTACCGAACACACAGGAGACATGTTGTTAGTGTGAGTAGCATTAGCTTAACATGACCGGGACCAAGCTAGTGAGTAATCTACGTGGCTAGCTAGCTAGCATTAGCTCAACATAAAATAAAATCACCATTTCTGCACAGGAATATCTTTAGCTTTCAGAATACATGCTGGTACCATTTACAGTCAAAACACACATTACTGACCATCATAAAAAAATCCTTCTAAAACATTTAACAAAAATAGTTATTTCAACATCGCTCTGATACACCCACCTCTGGCTTAGTGTCATTCTTTGCCGAGTGACGTAGGCTACGGTGGCGGAGAAGGAACACTATTTATGCAGTTGTGCGTTTAATCCACCAGGTGGATAGCTGGAAAGGGAAACCCTGGTCGACTTACCGAGTTGATAACCAGCATTGTGTGACTGCTTATCTCTGATTGCCTTTGTTAGGGTTACTTAAGCTGGATAACTGGAAGATACCCTGGGTATGTTGAACTCTGGTATGTGTAGTACAGACCACTATCGATCACATTATAGTTAAACAAATATACAATGAATGATACACTCATTTCTATCTTCACAGGTAAACATCAGTATTGTGGCGGATGGCAAGACAGAGGTCGCCTGTTGTCTGGGCACAGCCACAATCTCACCACTACTAAACGTGTAATTCTACCTGCTTGATTTCTGTTCAATGGTTAAAAAACTGTCATTACACCATATTGTACATTTTACGTTTCCTTGTCGAGTTGTTGAAACTGTGTATAATTAATGTTCATACGTGTGAATAAACATTTTAAAACGTGCATTACTTGCATTGTGTTTCTCTGTTGATTAAGCATATTAAAGCAGACGTCTCTTCAGAAAATGTGTTTATTTTGACAAATAATACAATAAAATATACAAAATACTAAAATCACAACAAAAGGGGCATAATTATGTGATGTATAATTGTGGTCCTTTTTGTTGAATTATATCAAGTAAATTAAGTAAAAACACTATACAAAAACTGCCTTTCACCTATAAAATATTGCAATAATTAAAGAATTCATGTCCCAGCCTTGAAAAATTGTTCATGCATTAATTTCGAGGAGGCTGGACTTAATAGGGCTATCTAGGTCTCCCGGAAAAAGTGCACTTAATTCAGAACGCTGCTGCCAGGGTCCGAACCAGAACACAGACCATCAGGACTGATGTCTCATATCATTCTGTTGCATGTTTACAAAGCACTTAATGGGTTAAAACATTTCCGATCTCCTATGGTGTTATGAACCCACCAGACCCCTCAGACCTTCAGGTGCTGGTCTGCTTCCTGTTCCCAGGGTCAGAGCGAAGCCTGCAGAGGCAGCTTGTAGTGTTTATGCACGGAATCAACATCCATGTTACAAACTTTTAAATCTAAAAATAATTTCAGTTCCACGGTTATTTATCCATCTGTTTTTTACAGCTCTCATCCCTGGCACTCTCTTTTGTTTTATCTCGTCTTTCTAAGGCACTTTAAATGTTTGACCATTACTGTGTTCTTGTGTTGTTCTTTGAAGAACTTTGAAGTGCCTTGGTGTATGAAAAGTCCTTTTCAAATAAAATTGCCTTGACAAGCTGAATGTATGAAATAATATAACTAATAAACTAGCTTAATGATGTGAAACAAATCAACAAATAACTTAGCTGAATAAATGAGTAGATGTATATGACTTTGAGTATTTCTTTAACAGAGTATTTGTACACTGTAGTATTTGTTCTGTTCGCTCTTGTCCTCCAGGTCCCTCTGAGGGAGGGTGGGGAACGGAAGCGTTGGGGGCGCACCTCCTTTCCCCAGAAGCGTCTGAACGCGCGCTCCGACCTCGCACAGCTCATTGCTCCCGTCTCTTTGTCCAGGCATCTTTGTGCGTGATTGAAGAGCGGAGGATGAACTCTGTGGTGAAATGGGCGCTCGTCGTCTTCGCTCTCGTCTCCATCATCCTCAACATCGTCCTGATCGGCATCCAGTCCAGCACGGCCCCCAAATGTTCCGCGCGGCGCAAACACCCGCTCCGGCGCAAACACGACGAGCGCAGCCTCGTGTTCGCTGACCTCTCCCGGGACGAGTACCTGCAGGTCCAGCAGTATGTGCTCCGGCAGAAAGACTTGGACGTGTCCACCAGGCAGCTCACCATGCCATCAGAGAACTTCCTGTTTTTAATCGACCTGTCGCTGCCCAACAAAGCGGACGTGCTGGCTTACCTGGACGGGGACGGAGCCCGACCGGTGAGAGAGGCGACGGCGGTGGTGTTCCACGGCGCGCGCGGCCACATTAAGGAGTATGTGGTGGGCCCCCTTCCCAACCCCACCTACCACAGAGATGTCACCCAGCAGAGGTACCACACGGAGCTGCCCATCACTGCGCGCACGGTCACCATCGGGGAGTATCACCTGCTGTTCTCCTTCCTCGGGGAGATCTTCTCCAAGCTGGCGACGCTGATGAGAGAGAGCTTCGACGTGCGTCCGGGCAAGACGCTGAACGCGTTCGAGCAGATGCCCCGCGGGGTCCGGTCCGGGGACAGGAACACATGGATCGCTTTTTTCAGGGACGTGAGCGGCATGTACCTCCACCCGGTTGCCTTCGAGGTGCTCGTCAACCACCAGAGCGTGAACGCGTCTGCCTGGAGTGTGGAGCAGCTGCTCTACAACGGCCAATACTTCGACACGGTGGAAGAACTCCGGCAGAAATATGCAGCGGGCTCGGTGAAGAAAGTCGTTTACCGGGAGTCGCCTGGGCACGGCTCGTTGAAACCTCGGAGGCGGCCTCTGCAGGTTGGCCCGCAGCTGTTTTACGCGGAGGGGAAGCGCTACAGCATCAGCAACAACCACGTTCTGTACCTGGACTGGAGCTTCGCCTTTGGACTCAGCTCCCTCACCGGTATGAGGGTGTTTGACGTGCGCTTCAACGGCGAAAGGATCCTGTACGAGCTGAGCGTGCAGGAAGCCATGTCGGTGTACGGCTCGGTGAGTCCGGGGATGATCCTCACCAAGTTCCTGGACTCCAGCATCGGGATAGGACGCTTCGCACACGAGTTGGTCCGCGGCGTGGACTGCCCCTACGAAGCCACCTACGTGGACACGTCCCGCTACATCGACGTCCCGGTCCCGGTCACATTCAGGAACTCCATCTGCGTGTTCGAGCACAATATGGGGCAGCCGCTGCGGAGGCACTTCGCCGACTTCTTCAGCCACAGCTACGGAGGGATGGTGAACAGCGCCCTGGTGCTCAGGACCATTACCGCTATCGGCAACTACGACTACATGTGGGACTTCATTTTCTACCAGAGCGGCTCGGTGGAGGCAAAAGTGCACGCGACCGGCTACATCTCCTCCACCTACCTGCTGGACGGGAGTCGGAAGTACGGACACCAGGTGGCGGACAAGGTGCTGGGCAACCTCCACACCCACTTCATCAACTTCAAGGTGGACCTGGACGTGTTGGGTGAGTTACCGTACCTGTAGTTACCACAACCTCAGGCACTTTAAATGTTGCTCTTACAAGGAATTGTGGGTCGGCGTAATCTCCTTTACTATCTCAAAGGAAGGTCAGTTGTATCTAAAGGAGATCTGAAAGGAAGCATTGGAGCTCGATCCCTTCCTTTGCACTTCGGGAATTCAAATGGCTCTTATTATGGCGGCCACTTGTTTACTTCCGGATCACTATTCGGACTATAGTGACCGCAGCCCTGGACATGTTGGGTGAGTTACCGTAGTAGAGTTTACCTGAGCAGCAGGGGCGTCACTAGGTTTTAAGGACAGGGGGGGCTTAGCCCCCAGGAGATGCACAGAATGTGAGCGAACGTTTAATTTCACAAACAGCTAACAAAAACTGAGAAATTGCACGTCAATAGGGGTGGTGGGGTGATTATTATTAGTGTATTATTATTATTATTATTACCGTATTATCATCATCATTATTATTGTCATTATTATTATTATTATTATCCACATAATCATACGTGAATGAGCTGTTTCACGGTGTGCATCTGATGCTGGAGCTGATGCTCCAGAAGGAAGTCACCCCAAAGATAATATGAAGAGTGCACACCTAACTCTATAAACAACCAGGACCTTCACATTGCATTTCGGACTAACTAGCTAGCTACTGCAGCAGAGTTCTTTTTGAGCTGTAATGTAACTTTTGACTGCAAAACAACAAAGGCAAGACGTGCACAGAGATATACAGCACGCATCTCATGCTGCCTCCTGTACAGGGGGCTCTCAGCTACAGAGTGTGCAAGCCAGGTTTTTATTTGTCAAACAGGGAGCATTTGGCAATTACGTGGGACTTTCTGCTGTTAGCTGGGGGGCTGCAGCTAACTTATTGTTACTATCAGCAGTGATGAATACTTACTCTCTTGAAAAAATTTTGTATATCCATTCTTCTTCAGGTACTTCTCCTAATGCTGCTCTAGTCGGTTCTGTGTGCTCCGCTCCCGCTACACACACTGCAGGTACCCAGGTACCGAGTGCAACCTAGGTTGCAGGGAAAAACGTGGACTGGATTTCAGTGATGTGGGCGTGCTCTATATGAACAAGTAGAATGGACTGGATAACGACGCACTGACTCTGACTCTCTACCGCTTCCACTATGAAGTGAAGGGAAACTAAGATTTATGATCACATTTAAGTTAATAATAACGCCACTGTTGAGTGGGCAGGATCAACAACCTCAACATAGACCTAGGCTGCATTCGAATAGTCCAAAAATTAGGTACTAACTCCAATTCCTAACGCCTTTTCCTTCCTTGAAAGTTGGAAGGAGAACTCATCAGGATTTAGGAAAAGATGACGCAGAGCTCAGAGAGTCCCACTGGACTTTCACTAAGCGTGGAGAAACTACAATAATGGACTACAAAAAGAATCGTCCACTTCTCCCCATGTTGTTGGTTTTATAAGCAGCTTGTTCACTGACCGGCTTCAGGTCCAGCAGCTCCTCCTTCCTGTTGTATTTATCTCATTTCAACTAGGGGGGGTCTCGAATATATTCAATGTTATACGTGTTCAATTATTAAATGCCTATATTGCGGAAAAGCGGTCTCCAGCGGATGAAGTTAGCGGACCAATCACAGCCAATGCCACTGCGTTGGTGCTGCGTCGCCTCGTCTAGGATTTTTGAGAGGTGCACGTCAAGCCCTTGCGTTGGACGTAAGGGGGGTCCGCAAGGACGTAAGGGGTTTTATAAGCAGCTCGTTCACTGGCCCCCTTGCGTTGTGTCAACGCGGAAGCATAACTTGGGCTTAAGACTCGCTTTGGCATTTCTCTTCTCTCACGCAGGATCACTTGTGTTTATTTGTGTCACTCTCACTAGTTGCCCCAGAGAGGAGGTTTACCACAGCTGGAGGAACCATGAATAAACTATTTAACTGTGATTTAATATCAATAACCAGATGAAAAAATACTTGTCATAAATGTTGCATCATGCACCTGGCAAATTGAACTCTTTATCACAATGTACATTGTCCAATCAGCTGACTTCACCCATGACCACACCAGGAACTAACTCACCACCTGAAGAAGCAATTGTTACCTGTAGGTTTCATTTTAATAGTTTATATAATAAAAGATCGATAATTGGCATCTATGTATTAATGCAATTTGTGACACAAATATACTACACTGTATGAAAGTATGAATTGACATTTTACATTTTAATATCAATTGTGACTAAAATGATGCTTCTAAAATGCGAACTGAAGTCATAAAATGTATAATTAGATTTTCAAATTTTAATTGATATTTTAATATTACCAAATAAAACAGTTGGTTTTTGGAAATGAAATGTCGAATGGCTTTTTCATAATAATGTCAGAGAATACCTATTCATGGTTATTAGTGAATGCAAAATTGTGTGATTTAATTTTAGTCAAACATTTTCATCCAATTAATTCATATTTGAGTAGGAAATGAGAATGCTATTGTGAGATTTTCATTTTAATTCAACATTTTTTTTTCTACAGGAGCATCAAAATGCCCAAATGCAGGTCTGTTTTGACTTTCAAACTACAACAGAAAATAAGTCTTATTACAAAAATTGTGTGGTTCATTTCCTCCACAGGAGTGAATAATTTCTTCCAGACCAAAGACATGAAATATGTGAACGTGTCGCTGCCGTGGATGCCTGATCGCTACGCCATGGTCCCTCAGCTGGTGGAGAAGCAACTGAAAACAGAGCAGGTCTGCCTCCTTTCAGCTCCTTTACAATGCTCACTTCCAGAATGTCTGAGTTTGTTTCAGTACTATTTATCACCGCCCCTTAATAATTTCCATTATTAAGGGGTTTATTCCAAAATACCTTTGCAGTTGCAGTATGATCCTAAACAGACCAGTGAGTCTCCACCAAAACAGTTCATTGCTGATAGAATCTGAAATGGTTCTTTATTAATATCTCTACTGCAAGCTCTGTCTCAAAGTTATTGTTAAAACTGTAATGGTCTATTCAGTATTAGTGCTCTGTATTGACAAGTACTTTAAGGGGCCATCCACACGTAGCAAAACAAACTTTTTTCTCTTTTTTCTCCGTTATGCCTTTCCGTTTCAAGAAAATCTGCATCCAGACGAATCCACTGAAAACGACTCTGTTTCTGCTATAAAAATGCAGAAGAAGAGACGGAGCTTGACCGGATGTTTGCCGTTGCTATGGCAACACGTAAGAGCTACGGCTAATCTCCACCTGACCACTCGATCAATAAACACCCATAAGATGACAATTTGGCCCGTATAAATTAAACCAACAATAAGCATCAAAAGCCGTCACCATAAGGACCTTGACGAGGCGTTGTCACACGTTGGGATGGATTAATTAGACAAACAAATGCCTACATTCATGGGAAGTTAGCTAGCCTCCCACCTTTTTTATTTTACGAAAATAGTTCACCGAAATGTGTTTCTGAAAACATTAGTAGCCATGAATTTTGGCTCAATTGAAAAAATCTTTCAAATCGTAGACTACAGCTTTAAGTACTCAGTCTAATATAAAGTGGTTTAAGTGCATTTGTAGAGGCTTCGCATTCGGGTAAATAAAAAAAAAACCTTCTGTCATTTAACTTTTTATTTACAATTAACAATATACAGAGAAAATGGGAATATTTTCTGGTATATTTATGAATGGTGAGTAATTGTGATTAATCCACAGCTACCTTGTGATTAATAGAATTAAAATGTTTAATAGTTTGACATTTTTAGGGCCCGAGCGCCGACAATGTCGGGCTGCGAAGCCCTATTGTTTTCGAATGTTTCTTATTATTCTTTTGCAAGTTCGACGTGCCTTTTGGGGGCCTCAGCATTAAAAAAACTCACCACATTTGGTGTGCACATGCGGCCTGGTGAAAAATTTCTGAATTTGGCAGTTTCGTATTCAGCCACAAAAAAGTTGCTCGCTAGCGCCACCGAACGTGGTGATTCGCCAGCCCCGCCACTTTGTAACTCTGACATGAAATTTTGCACACATCTACAAAAAATCCTCTTGGAGTACAAATGTCCGCTTCTGTAAATTTTCCGCCATCTTGGATTTTATGAAAAACACACGATTTTGCGCATTTCTCCGACATCGTTGATCTGATTTGGACGAAATTTAGTGTGCGTACTCGTTAGAACTAGCTGGGGTCATCCAAAAGGTTTTGAAAATATGGTTTTATTCAGAAGATATTGGCCAATGAACATAAGAGGGTTGTGCCACCAAAAGGCAATTAGCAAAACTCCATAACCTTTGGGCCAATCATCACGAAACTTCCAAAAATGAAAAAGAAAATTGGCCATTCACAGGGGTTGTACTTGACCTAACTTGGACTATACCGGTGATCCGATTGATACCAAAATTGGATATATGGTTGGAAAGGCGTTAAGGACAAAAAGTTATCCAAAGTTGTCCAGAATATTTAGGGGTGTGGCCAGGGCGACGCCATGACTGCGCTACTAACCTTCGCCAAAAACATCAAAGCTGTTATAACTTCAGCGTTTCTTCTCCAATCTGTTCCAAAAAATTCATAGTTGATAAGAGTCCCATCCTGAACACGTCTGCAAATCATTGATTCATACTGCTTTAGATGAGAGAGATCTAATCTTTAAGAGTCCACATTTTTCCAAGCTACCCTTCCTGTCTAAAGTCCTTGAGCGAGAAGTCTATGTCCAGCTGCAATCCTTTTTAAACAATAACAACAATTATGAGAAATTCCAGTCTGGCTTTAGAACAGCCCACAGCACTGAGACTGCTCTCCTGAGAGTGCTTAACGACCTGCTCCTAGCCGCTGACTCAGGTAGCCCTGTGATCCTGGTGCTTTTAGACCTTACAGCAGCCTTTGACACGGTGGATCATAGGATCCTGCTGTCTCGGCTAGAGCATCACGTAGGCATCAAAGGCACAGCCCTGAAGTTCTTCCAGTCCTACCTGGCCAACAGGAGCTTCTCTGTACAGCTTGGTGATTCCATCTCGTCTGCTGCCCCCCTCACCTGCGGGGTCCCTCAAGGCTCCGTACTAGGCCCCATTCTCTTTCTGTTGTACGTTCTACCCCTAGGGGAAATCCTAATCAACCACAACATCTCCTTCCATTGTTATGCAGATGTTGTCCAGCTGTATCTCCCCCTCAGGGTTGATGGGCAGGCTGCACTCCATCCACTGCTTGACTGTCTGGCTGACATCAAAGCATGGATGGGTGCAAACTTCCTCAACCTCAATGACAGCAAGACCGAGACCATTGTTTTTGGAAAAACCTCTCCAGCCTTCTCCACCGATGCCCTGGGCCCTCTCGCCTCTACCATCAGGCCTTCTGTCAGAAATCTGGGCGTGATTTTTGACAGTGCCTTCAAGTTTGAGCAGCAGGTCAGTGCAGTAGTTCGAAAAAGCTTTTTACACCTGAGAACTATTGCCAAGGCCAAAGCCTACCTGCCCCAGAGTGATCTGGAGAGAGTGGTTGGGGTTGTAGCAGGAGCAGATTTGGTTATCAACAGTTAACTATCAATATCAATATGATTACCGGTATTAATAATTATATTTAATATATTATCATGATATAATCATGAATAAACGGGGCACCACCCTGGGATCAGGGAAAAGATAACCTAAAACTGTATTCAGTCTCAATATAAAGGTTTTATACTCACATGCCAATCATCGTGATCATTGGCATAGGAGTACAAAACCAATCGAACAATTAAAAAGGCGTGAAATTCAAGCACTAGCCTTCACAACCTGCTGTTATCCAGTGACATATACACAACAAGCACAAGAGACCGCTAGTTATAATATAATAAGATTTATTAAAATCAGTAATAACGATCACAATCAATAACACTGCAATTAACAAAGCCTTATTACCTAACTACCTAACACACAAAGCTAAGCTTAAACAAAGGGAGATACACACGTGGAGTGTGTGTGTGCGTGTGTGTGTGTGTGTGCGTGCGTGTCGAGAGAGAGAGAGAGAGGGAGAGAGGGAGAGATGGCTATGGGCGGCCACCAGATGGAGCTATTCCTCGCAGCGGTCAGGGGTGGAGCCACTGAGGTCTGACGGAGTAGCGAGAGAGAGAGAGATAGCCGTATGTAGCCACCAGATGTAGCTATGTCCCTAGGGTCCGCCGGGAACAGCTGGCTTAGGACACGTGTGTGCGGCGTGTATGTGTGTGTGTGTTAGCGGGTCACAAACAAAGAGAGAGAGGATGCGCGAGCGATATTCGGAGGGACAGAAAGCGTGCCGTTATCACACGGGCTCGCGTGAATGAACTGGCGTTTATTCCGCGAGACCGGTCTTTTAACTGATAGTAGAGGCTTTCTGAGCTCGCGAATATGGCGGAGGTTAGTCGGAAACACTGTTACAGAAATCAACCCAGCTGCGTGGTACACAATCAGTATTCAAATACAGCAGCACATGAACCAACGGACTCGGCGGTCCGCGATCAGAACTTAAAACACATTAACAAGAATTACAAGCATATCCTACACTATCACTTGTGCCTCTGCCCAGACTGATAGCCTCTTACTGGTATCGTTGCGTAAGGCGATGACGGCGTTCCGTAACGGCGGTGGTTCGTGAGTCCCCGGCGTCAGCGGGGGACGTGATGAGTCGGCTTCGTCCAGACGAGAGCGGAGCGGGTTTCCTCTCGTTGATCAAACTCAAATAAAGAAAACAGTCCGTGTTTCTTTCTTCCACGGACGGCGATATAATCGCGGCTTGGCGATTTAGTCAGCTTACTTCAGACAGCGTCTGGTAGCTGGACGGCAGGAACCGGCTTGGTTCCTCTTGTTGCAGCGGTGCGCTGCGGGAGGGGGTAGCCTCCCGTTGCAACGTGGTGTTGCGCCGGTTGTAGGAAGAGGCCAGAGTAGGAGTCGGAGTAAGAGTGAATAAGAGAGCGTTCTCCGGGCGGCTTCGGTTTATAAAGCTCAGGCCGCTCCAGGGGACCCCCCGGGGTTCCCTGAAGATGTCAGCCAATAGGATGGTTGGGTGGCGTCGCATCTCTCACCTGGGTGAGATGTGAAACTAAAATGGCGGTGTAGTTTTTAATCCCCTTTGTCCCTTTGTCCTGGCCGCATGTGTAGGCTTCTGTAGGCCGCATTGTGTAGTCCTAACGGTTAGGTCCCAACAGAGTCATCCGTGCTTTTATAACTTCACAACTGGACTACTGCAACGCCCTATACACCGGCATCGACCAATCACAACTCCGCCGCCTGCAGTTAGTTCAAAATTCAGCCGCCCGACTCCTCACCCGTACAAAGAAGCAAGATCACATCACCCCGGTCCTTGCATCACTCCACTGGCTCCCCATCCGCTACCGCATTGACTTCAAACTTCTCCTGACTGTTTACAAATCCCTCCATGGTCTGGCCCCCACCTACCTGTCTGATGTTCTCCACCGCCACATCCCATCGAGAGCACTCCGGTCAGCCGACCAACTGTTGTTGGAAGTGCCCAGGTCCAGGCTAAAAACCAGGGGGGACAGAGCCTTCGCAGTGGCAGCCCCCAGACTCTGGAACTCTCTCCCCCTACACATCCGGGCGGCCCAGTCTTTAAATATTTTTAAACCCCAGTTAAAGACCCACCTTTTCTCCCTTGCCTTGGATTAGTGTCTTTTATATTGTCTAACTCAGTCGTTGTCTTTTAACCCTTTTTTTTTTTTTTTTTAAATGCCTGAAAAATGTCCCTTTTTTTTTTTGCATTTAGCACTTAAACACAAGCACTTTCTGTGAAGCACTTTGGTTGCGGCTCAGCCGCTTGTATATGTGCTATATAAATAAAATTTGATTGATTGATTGATTGATTTAATTCTCTTATTTTGTTGTACTACATCAGAAGTGCTCATTTTTATTAGGTTTTCATGTGAAATCCCTCATCTGTTGGACCAAATTAATTTGGTTGGTCGGGGGACAGACACCGTTCTTATGTGGTTTTGGTTTTGGGTGGGTGACTGCTCTAATGGAGGCGCAGAGAAGTGTGTAAGACTGCAACTCTGCTTCCTGGTCTCAACACTGGTTTGTCATGTTTTAGGACTACCAATGAAATCAGCGATGTTTCTAGATAGGAGATCCATCCAAAGTGGGGTGGATGCCATCTCTCCTGATCAGACCAGGTTTTCCCCAGAAAGTCTGCCAATTATCAACGAAGCCCACATCGTTATCTGGACACCACCTCAACAGCCAGCGGTGGAAAGATGACATGCGGCTAAACATGTTGTCACTAGTAAAGTTTGGCAGGGGACCAGAGAAAACTACGGAGTCGTTTTTGCATATTCACACACCAAGCCAACATTAATTTGAGTGACCTCCAATTGGCGTAATCGGTTGTCATTAACGCTGACGTGAAAAACAGTCTTACTGTATTTACTTGTATTCTATGCCAGCAGTTTCAATTGAGCTTTGATGTTGCCCGCTCTTGCCCCTGGGACACATTTGACTAGCGTCGCTGGTGTCGCTATTTTCACGTGTCTCACTATGGAGCTGCCAATGACCAGAGTGGGGAAAATCGATTAGACACGTGAACATGGTGGTTAACCATGGGCTTCGGTTTAGAACTATGCCTCCTTCAGACATTCACCCAGCCTCCCGGCTGCTCGGGGTTTGCCAGGGGAAGGCTAGCTGCTACGCTAAGTCGTCCCGCACTGTCTAGAGCTAGCGTCAGCTGGCTGGTTACAGCGGAGGATTGCTGGTGCTGAGCCGCGCTTCCAAATCATTTATCCTCGCCTCCAAAGCAAAATTAACTACATTTATTACATGTACCCTTATCAGTAAAGGAGGTGGGAAAAATAGCCTGTAGTGTGTATCACGGAGAAACAGGATATAACGCAAGGCGCTTACCACTTATGTGAACTATACAAACAGTTACATAAAGATGGCAGCCCTCTGCATCCTGCTACGTTGATTGGAATGGAATTTCATTTTGTCAATATGGCAGGATATCAGGCAGCTTGAGAAGGGCGTGAAATTCAAGCACTATCCTTCACAACCTGCTGTTATCCAGTGACACATACACAACAAGCACAAGAGACCGCTAGTTATAATATAATAAGATTGATTAAAATCAGTAATAATGATCACAATCAATAACACTGCAATTAACAAAGCCTTATTACCTAACTACCTAACACACAAAGCTAAGCTAAACAAAGGGAGAGACACACGTGGAGTGTGTGTGTGCGTATGTGTGTGCGTGCGTGCGTGTGCATGTGCGTGTGCGTGTGTGTGCGTGCGTGTCGAGAGAGAGAGAGGGAGAGATGGCTATGTGCGGCCACCAGATGGAGCTATTCCTTGCAGCGTTCAGGGGCGGAGCCACTGATGTCCGATGGGGTAGCGAGAGAGAGGGAGAGGTGGAGCTATTCCTCGCAGCGTTCAGGGGCGGAGCCACTGACGTCCGATGGAGTAGCGAGAGAGAGAGAGACAGAGAGAGAGAGAGATAGCCGTATGTAGCCACCAGATGTAGCTATGTCCCTAGCGTCCACCGGGAACAGCTGGCTTAGGACACGTGTGTGCGGCGTGTATGTGTGTGTGTGTGTTAGCGGGACACAAACAAAGAGAGAGAGAATGCGCGAGCGATAATCTGAGGCACAGAAAGCGTGCCGCTATCACCCGGGCGCGCGTGAATGAACTGGCGTTTATTCCGCGAGACCGGTCTTTTAACTGATAGTAGAGGCTTTCTGAGCTTGCGAATATGGCGGAGGTTAGTCGGAAGGACAAAGGAAAACGCTGCAGACGTTATGTTCACCTCCTGGTGTAACGCAAGTTACTTTGGAGAGAGAGAGGGATCTGGTGGTGCCGGGATTTATAGCTCACGGCTGGTCCGGGGGACCCCCTGGAGTCCCATGCAGTTGTCAGCCAATAGGGCACCAGTTGTGTGACGTCAGATCTCGCGACCAGGTGGAGGTGACACTAAAATGGTGGTTGTAGTTTTTTATCTCCTTTGTCCCTTTGTCTGGCCGCATTGTGTAGGCTTTATAGGCCGCATTGTGTAGTCCTAACGGTTAGGTCCCAACACTCGACAAAGAAAGACCACGCTGTAATATCGATCCTGCAATCCTATCGAGAACACGTTTGAACTTTGAATTACGTAAAATACGTAGGATTCTGACTGACTGTTTGAAACGTAATCTGACTAGCAATGCTAGCTCTCGTGATTCCATGTGTTAGCAATGAACAAGACATGTAAACTCATGTACGCTTTTATTTCTGTATTTGTTACAGTTTTACAACAGAACTTCAGAGGAAAAGACCATTCAGTAAAGAAACAAGAAAAGAAAGCCTTGTCTATTGGATTCCACTTCTTCTTAAAGTTGTTAGCTAGCTGTCTAGTTTTGTAAGACTGGAACGCACTAAGAGGGCAGCATGCTTCTTCAACAAAGAACAACAAACAAAACAATCTGGGCATAGCTTAGGACAGAAACTTAATTTGATGACATTAAAGTTTCCAAGTGATTTTTGATGTATTGTTTAGTTAACTGTGTAACCTTAGTTCAGTTGTTAGTGATCTAGAACAGACAGTTTGCATGCTCACTAATCCAACGTTCCTAACGGCATTACATATATTACACTAAATTTACACGTATATAGAAACCTGTTCTCCAGGCAGGACCACATGGCCTCCCACAAAGTACTCCCCCACTCCACATGGCTGACTGGTCGACACCCACAGTCGCAATCTTGTAACACGCACACCCCCGCATGTGCACGTGCTTCGTGGATCGCGTAGAGGCCTCCACCTACGGCTCTACGTAACCAGGCCCTTCGAAGTCGGCTATGTACGATAGCCTCCCTCCTCCTTTGTTCAGCTCCTCCGTCTCTGAACGCCTGGCAGAATAGCGCCGCCTAGTGGCTGCAACCCAACCAGCCCGTTGTCTCACTCTATCTCCTCCTGGCTTCCCTTCTTCCTCCCACAGTCCACAGACATGCAGGGATAGGTTAATTGATGACTCTAAATTGCCCTTAGGTGTGAATGTGAGTGTGAATGGTTGTCTGTCTCTACGTCAGCCCTGCGATAGACTGGTGACCTGTCCAGGGTGTACCCTGCCTTCGCCCAATGACAGCTGGGATCGGCTCCAGCCCCCCCCCCCCCCCCCGACACTGAATACAGGACAAGCGGTAGACAATGGATGGATGGATGGATAGATCCTCAACACCATAATGTGATTTTGACTAGTAAGATATCTGCAGTTAATTTATCACTAGTCAAAATGTTCATTCTTGATAGCAACAATCAATTTCTTCATAGTAACATGTATGTATCTGTAATTACAACTAGTCAACTTTTACCATTGACTTCTATTGACTTCTATTCAAACTCAATTACAGATCTATAATTAGGGCCCGAGCGCCGACAACGTCGGGCTGCGAAGCCCTATTGTTATTCGAATGGTTCTTATTATTCTTACACATGTTCGACCTGCGTTTTGGGAGCCTTCGCATGAAAAAAAACTAACGTAAATTGAAGTGTCTATAGGGTCTGGCGAAAAATTTGAGAATTTGGCGTCGGTCACGAAAAAGTTGCTCGCTAGCGCCACCTAGTGGGAGATTCGCCATCCCCGCCGCACCGTAAGTCCGATTGACATGAAACTTTGCACACATGTGCAGACAAGTCTCC
>NW_028155464.1:0-25565 GCF_963514095.1 Eutrigla gurnardus
TGTTGGTCTGCTCTGCTAGTCCCTCCATGTTGGTCTGCTCTGCTAGTCCCTCCATGTTGGTCTGCTCTGCTAGTCCCTCCATGTTGGTCTGCTCTGCTAGTCCCTCCATGTTGGTCTGCTGTGCCTGGCCCTCCATGTTGGTCTGCTCTGCTAGTCCCTCCATGTTGGTCTGCTGTGCCTGGCCCTCCATGTTGGTCTGCTCTGCTAGTCCCTCCATGTTGGTCTGCTCTGCTAGTCCCTCCATGTTGGTCTGCTCTGCTAGTCCCTCCATGTTGGTCTGCTGGCCTGTCCCTCCATGTTGGTCTGCTCTGCTTGTCCCTCCATGTTGGTCTGCTCTGCTAGTCCCTCCATGTTGGTCTGCTGTGCCTGGCCCTCCATGTTGGTCTGCTCTGCTAGTCCCTCCATGTTGGTCTGCTCTGCTAGTCCCTCCATGTTGGTCTGCTCTGCTAGTCCCTCCATGTTGGTCTGCTCTGCTAGTCCCTCCATGTTGGTCTGCTCTGCTAGTCTGCTCTGCTAGTCCCTCCATGTTGGTCTGCTCTGCTAGTCCCTCCATGTTGGTCTGCTGTGCCTGGCCCTCCATGTTGGTCTGCTCTGCTAGTCCCTCCATGTTGGTCTGCTCTGCTAGTCCCTCCATGTTGGTCTACTCTGCTAGTCCCTCCATGTTGGTCTGCTCTGCTAGTCCCTCCATGTTGGTCTGCTGGGCCTGTCCCTCCATGTTGGTCTGCTCTGCTTGTCCCTCCATGTTGGTCTGCTCTGCTAGTCCCTCCATGTTGGTCATGCTGTGCCTGGCCCTCCATGTTGGTCTGCTCTGCTAGTCCCTCCATGTTGGTCTGCTCTGCTAGTCCCTCCATGTTGGTCTGCTCTGCTAGTCCCTCCATGTTGGTCTGCTCTGCTAGTCCCTCCATGTTGGTCTGCTCTGCTAGTCCCTCCATGTTGGTCTGCTGGGCCTGTCCCTCCATGTTGGTCTGCTCTGCTTGTCCCTCCATGTTGGTCTGCTCTGCTAGTCCCTCCATGTTGGTCTGCTGTGCCTGGCCCTCCATGTTGGTCTGCTCTGCTAGTCCCTCCATGTTGGTCTGCTCTGCTAGTCCCTCCATGTTGGTCTGCTCTGCTAGTCCCTCCATGTTGGTCTGCTCTGCTAGTCCCTCCATGTTAGTCTGCTGGCCTGTCCCTCCATGTTGGTCTGCTCTGCTAGTCCCCTCCATGTTGGTCTGCTCTGCTAGTCCCTCCATGTTGGTCTGCTCTGCTAGTCCCTCCATGTTGGTCTGCTCTGCTAGTCCCTCCATGTTGGTCTGCTGGGCCTGTCCCTCCATGTTGGTCTGCTCTGGCTTGTCCCTCCATGTTGGTCTGCTCTGCTAGTCCCTCCATGTTGGTCTGCTGTGCCTGGCCCTCCATGTTGGTCTGCTCTGCTAGTCCCTCCATGTTGGTCTGCTCTGCCTAGTCCCTCCATGTTGGTCTGCTCTGCTAGTCCCTCCATGTTGGTCTGCTCTGCTAGTCCCTCCATGTTGGTCTGCTCTGCTAGTCCCTCCATGTTGGTCTGCTGCTGTCCCTCCATGTTGGTCTGCTCTGCTAGTCCCTCCATGTTGGTCTGCTGGGCCTGTCCCTCCATGTTGGTCTGCTCTGCTTGTCCCTCCATGTTGGTCTGCTCTGCTAGTCCCTCCATGTTGGTCTGCTGTGCCTGGCCCTCCATGTTGGTCTGCTCTGCTAGTCCCTCCATGTTGGTCTGCTCTGCTAGTCCCTCCATGTTGGTCTGCTCTGCTAGTCCCTCCATGTTGGTCTGCTCTGCTAGTCCCTCCATGTTGGTCTGCTCTGCTAGTCCCTCCATGTTGGTCTGCTGGGCCTGTCCCTCCATGTTGGTCTGCTCTGCTTGTCCCTCCATGTTGGTCTGCTCTGCTAGTCCCTCCATGTTGGTCTGCTGTGCCTGGCCCTCCATGTTGGTCTGCTCTGCTAGTCCCTCCATGTTGGTCTGCTCTGCCTAGTCCCTCCATGTTGGTCTGCTCTGCTAGTCCCTCCATGTTGGTCTGCTCTGCTAGTCCCTCCATGTTAGTCTGCTGGGCCTGTCCCTCCATGTTGGTCTGCTCTGCTAGTCCCTCCATGTTGGTCTGCTCTGCTAGTCCCCTCCATGTTGGTCTGCTCTGCTAGTCCCTCCATGTTGGTCTGCTCTGCTAGTCCCTCCATGTTGGTCTGCTGGCTGTCCCTCCATGTTGGTCTGCTCTGCTTGTCCCTCCATGTTGGTCTGCTCTGCTAGTCCCTCCATGTTGGTCTGCTGTGCCTGGCCCTCCATGTTGGTCTGCTCTGCTAGTCCCTCCATGTTGGTCTGCTCTGCTAGTCCCTCCATGTTGGTCTGCTCTGCTAGTCCCTCCATGTTGGTCTGCTCTGCTAGTCCCTCCATGTTGGTCTGCTCTGCTAGTCCCTCCATGTTGGTCTGCTCTGCTAGTCCCTCCATGTTGGTCTGCTCTGCTAGTCCCTCCATGTTGGTCTGCTCTGCTAGTCCCTCCATGTTGGTCTGCTCTGCTAGTCCCTCCATGTTGGTCTGCTGGGCCTGTCCTCCATGTTGGTCTGCTCTGCTTGTCCCTCCATGTTGGTCTGCTCTGCTAGTCCCTCCATGTTGGTCTGCTGTGCCTGGCCCTCCATGTTGGTCTGCTCTGCTAGTCCCTCCATGTTGGTCTGCTCTGCTAGTCCCTCCATGTTGGTCTGCTCTGCTAGTCCCTCCATGTTGGTCTGCTCTGCTAGTCCCTCCATGTTGGTCTGCTCTGCTAGTCCCTCCATGTTGGTCTGCTCTGCTAGTCTGCTCTGCTAGTCCCTCCATGTTGGTCTGCTCTGCTAGTCCCTCCATGTTGGTCTGCTGTGCCTGGCCCTCCATGTTGGTCTGCTCTGCTAGTCCCTCCATGTTGGTCTGCTCTGCTAGTCCCTCCATGTTGGTCTGCTCTGCTAGTCCCTCCATGTTGGTCTGCTCTGCTAGTCCCTCCATGTTGGTCTGCTGGGCCTGTCCCTCCATGTTGGTCTGCTCTGCTTGTCCCTCCATGTTGGTCTGCTCTGCTAGTCCCTCCATGTGGTCTGCTGTGCCTGGCCCTCCATGTTGGTCTGCTCTGCTAGTCCCTCCATGTTGGTCTGCTCTGCTAGTCCCTCCATGTTGGTCTGCTCTGCTAGTCCCTCCATGTTGGTCTGCTCTGCTAGTCCCTCCATGTTGGTCTGCTGGGCCTGTCCCTCCATGTTGGTCTGCTCTGCTTGTCCCCTCCATGTTGGTCTGCTCTGCTAGTCCCTCCATGTTGGTCTGCTGTGCCTGGCCCTCCATGTTGGTCTGCTCTGCTAGTCCCTCCATGTTGGTCTGCTCTGCTAGTCCCTCCATGTTGGTCTGCTCTGCTTGTCCCTCCATGTTGGTCTGCTCTGCTAGTCCCTCCATGTTGGTCTGCTGGGCCTGTCCCTCCATGTTGGTCTGCTCTGCTAGTCCCTCCATGTTGGTCTGCTCTGCTAGTCCCTCCATGTTGGTCTGCTCTGCTAGTCCCTCCATGTTGGTCTGCTCTGCTAGTCCCTCCATGTTGGTCTGCTGGCCTGTCCATCCATGTTGGTCTGCTCTGCTTGTCCCTCCATGTTGGTCTGCTCTGCTAGTCCCTCCATGTTGGTCTGCTGTGCCTGGCCCTCCATGTTGGTCTGCTCTGCTAGTCCCTCCATGTTGGTCTGCTCTGCTAGTCCCTCCATGTTGGTCTGCTCTGCTAGTCCCTCCATGTTGGTCTGCTCTGCTAGTCCCTCCATGTTGGTCTGCTGGGCCTGTCCCTCCATGTTGGTCTGCTCTGCTTGTCCCTCCATGTTGGTCTGCTCTGCTAGTCCCTCCATGTTGGTCTGCTGTGCCTGGCCCTCCATGTTGGTCTGCTCTGCTAGTCCCTCCATGTTGGTCTGCTCTGCTAGTCCCTCCATGTTGGTCTGCTCTGCTAGTCCCTCCATGTTGGTCTGCTGTGCCTGGCCCTCCATGTTGGTCTGCTCTGCTAGTCCCTCCATGTTGGTCTGCTCTGCTAGTCCCTCAATGTTGGTCTGCTCTGCTAGTCCCTCCATGTTGGTCTGCTCTGCTAGTCCCTCCATGTTGGTCTGCTCTGCTAGTCCCTCCATGTTGGTCTGCTCTGCTAGTCCCTCCATGTTGGTCTGCTCTGCTAGTCCCTCCATGTTGGTCTGCTCTGCTAGTCCCTCCATGTTGGTCTGCTCTGCTAGTCCCTCCATGTTGGTCTGCTGGCCTGTCCCTCCATGTTGGTCTGCTCTGCTTGTCCCTCCATGTTGGTCTGCTCTGCTAGTCCCTCCATGTTGGTCTGCTGTGCCTGGCCCTCCATGTTGGTCTGCTCTGCTAGTCCCTCCATGTTGGTCTGCTCTGCTAGTCCCTCCATGTTGGTCTGCTCTGCTAGTCCCTCCCTGGTTGGTCTGCTCTGCTAGTCCCTCCATGTTGGTCTGCTGGGCCTGTCCCTCCATGTTGGTCTGCTCTGCTTGTCCCTCCATGTTGGTCTGCTCAGCTAGTCCCTCCATGTTGGTCTGCTGTGCCTGCCCTCCATGTTGGTCTGCTCTGCTAGTCCCTCCATGTTGGTCTGCTCTGCTAGTCCCTCCATGTTGGTCTGCTCTGCTAGTCCCTCCATGTTGGTCTGCTGTGCCTGGCCCTCCATGTTGGTCTGCTCTGCTACTCCCTCCATGTTGGTCTGCTCTGCTAGTCCCTCATGTTGGTCTGCTCTGCTAGTCCCTCCATGTTGGTCTGCTGTGCCTGGCCCTCCATGTTGGTCTGCTCTGCTAGTCCCTCCATGTTGGTCTGCTCTGCTAGTCCCTCCATGTTGGTCTGCTCTGCTAGTCCCTCCATGTTGGTCTGCTCTGCTAGTCCCTCCATGTTGGTCTGCTGTGCCTGGCCCTCCATGTTGGTCTGCTCTGCTTGTCCCTCCATGTTGGTCTGCTCTGCTAGTCCCTCCATGTTGGTCTGCTCTGCTAGTCCCTCCATGTTGGTCTGCTCTGCTAGTCCCTCCATGTTGGTCTGCTGTGCCTGGCCCTCCATGTTGGTCTGCTCTGCTAGTCCCTCCATGTTGGTCTGCTCTGCTAGTCCCTCCATGTTGGTCTGCTCTGCTAGTCCCTCCATGTTGGTCTGCTCTGCTAGTCCCTCCATGTTGGTCTGCTGGGCCTGTCCCTCCATGTTGGTCTGCTCTGCTTGTCCCTCCATGTTGGTCTGCTCTGCTAGTCCCTCCATGTTGGTCTGCTGTGCCTGGCCCTCCATGTTGGTCTGCTCTGCTAGTCCCTCCATGTTGGTCTGCTCTGCTAGTCCCTCCATGTTGGTCTGCTCTGCTAGTCCCTCCATGTTGGTCTGCTCTGCTAGTCCCTCCATGTTGGTCTGCTGGGCCTGTCCCTCCATGTTGGTCTGCTCTGCTAGTCCCTCCATGTTGGTCTGCTCTGCTAGTCCCTCCATGTTGGTCTGCTGGCCTGTCCCTCCATGTTGGTCTGCTCTGCTAGTCCCTCCATGTTGGTCTGCTCTGCTAGTCCCTCCATGTTGGTCTGCTCTGCTAGTCCCTCCATGTTGGTCTGCTGGCCTGTGCCTCCATGTTGGTCTGCTCTGCTAGTCCCTCCATGTTGGTCTGCTCTGCTAGTCCCTCCATGTTGGTCTGCTCTGCTAGTCCCTCCATGTTGGTCTGCTCTGCTAGTCCCTCCATGTTGGTCTGCTCTGCTAGTCCCTCCCTGTTGGTCTGCTCTGCTAGTCCCTCCATGTTGGTCTGCTCTGCTAGTCCCTCCATGTTGGTCTGCTCTGCTAGTCCCTCCATGTTGGTCTGCTCTGCTAGTCCCTCCATGTTGGTCTGCTGGGCCTGTCCCTCCATGTTGGTCTGCTCTGCTTGTCCCTCCATGTTGGTCTGCTCTGCTTGTCCCTCCCTGTTGGTCTGCTCTGCTAGTCCCTCCATGTTGGTCTGCTGTGCTAGTCCCTCCATGTTGGTCTGCTCTGCTAGTCCCTCCATGTTGGTCTGCTCTGCTAGTGTGCTCTGCTAGTCCCTCCATGTTGGTCTGCTCTGCTAGTCCCTCCATGTTGGTCTGCTGTGCCTGGCCCTCCATGTTGGTCTGCTCTGCTAGTCCCTCCATGTTGGTCTGCTCTGCTAGTCCCTCCATGTTGGTCTGCTCTGCTAGTCCCTCCATGTTGGTCTGCTCTGCTAGTCCCTCCATGTTGGTCTGCTGGGCCTGTCCCTCCATGTTGGTCTGCTCTGCTAGTCCCTCCATGTTGGTCTGCTCTGCTAGTCCCTCCATGTTGGTCTGCTCTGCTAGTCCCTCCATGTTGGTCTGCTCTGCTAGTCCCTCCATGTTGGTCCTGGGCCTGTCCCTCCATGTTGGTCTGCTCTGCTTGTCCCTCCATGTTGGTCTGCTCTGCTAGTCCCTCCATGTTGGTCTGCTCTGCTAGTCCCTCCATGTTGGTCTGCTGGGCCTGTCCCTCCATGTTGGTCTGCTCTGCTTGTCCCTCCATGTTGGTCTGCTCTGCTTGTCCCTCCATGTTGGTCTGCTGTGCCTGGCCCTCCATGTTGGTCTGCTCTGCTAGTCCCTCCATGTTGGTCTGCTCTGCTAGTCCCTCCATGTTGGTCTGCTCTGCTAGTCCCTCCATGTTGGTCTGCTCTGCTAGTCCCTCCATGTTGGTCTGCTGTGCCTGGCCCTCCATGTTGGTCTGCTCTGCTTGTCCCTCCATGTTGGTCTGCTCTGCTAGTCCCTCCATGTTGGTCTGCTCTGCTAGTCCCTCCATGTTGGTCTGCTCTGCTAGTCCCTCCATGTTGGTCTGCTGTGCCTGGCCCTCCATGTTGGTCTGCTCTGCTAGTCCCTCCATGTTGGTCTGCTCTGCTAGTCCCTCCATGTTGGTCTGCTCTGCTAGTCCCTCCATGTTGGTCTCCTCTGCTAGTCCCTCCATGTTGGTCTGCTGGGCCTGTCCCTCCATGTTGGTCTGCTCTGCTTGTCCCTCCATGTTGGTCTGCTCTGCTAGTCCCTCCATGTTGGTCTGCTGTGCCTGGCCCTCCATGTTGGTCTGCTCTGCTAGTCCCTCCATGTTGGTCTGCTCTGCTAGTCCCTCCATGTTGGTCTGCTCTGCTAGTCCCTCCATGTTGGTCTGCTCTGCTAGTCCCTCCATGTTGGTCTGCTGGGCCTGTCCCTCCATGTTGGTCTGCTCTGCTAGTCCCTCCATGTTGGTCTGCTCTGCTAGTCCCTCCATGTTGGTCTGCTGGGCCTGTCCCTCCATGTTGGTCTGCTCTGCTAGTCCCTCCATGTTGGTCTGCTCTGCTAGTCCCTCCATGTTGGTCTGCTCTGCTAGTCCCTCCATGTTGGTCTGCTGGGCCTGTGCCTCCATGTTGGTCTGCTCTGCTAGTCCCTCCATGTTGGTCTGCTCTGCTAGTCCCTCCATGTTGGTCTGCTCTGCTAGTCCCTCCATGTTGGTCTGCTCTGCTAGTCCCTCCATGTTGGTCTGCTCTGCTAGTCCCTCCCTGTTGGTCTGCTCTGCTAGTCCCTCCATGTTGGTCTGCTCTGCTAGTCCCTCCATGTTGGTCTGCTCTGCTAGTCCCTCCATGTTGGTCTGCTCTGCTAGTCCCTCCATGTTGGTCTGCTGGGCCTGTCCCTCCATGTTGGTCTGCTCTGCTTGTCCCTCCATGTTGGTCTGCTCTGCTTGTCCCTCCCTGTTGGTCTGCTCTGCTAGTCCCTCCATGTTGGTCTGCTGTGCTAGTCCCTCCATGTTGGTCTGCTCTGCTAGTCCCTCCATGTTGGTCTGCTCTGCTAGTGTGCTCTGCTAGTCCCTCCATGTTGGTCTGCTCTGCTAGTCCCTCCATGTTGGTCTGCTGTGCCTGGCCCTCCATGTTGGTCTGCTCTGCTAGTCCCTCCATGTTGGTCTGCTCTGCTAGTCCCTCCATGTTGGTCTGCTCTGCTAGTCCCTCCATGTTGGTCTGCTCTGCTAGTCCCTCCATGTTGGTCTGCTGGGCCTGTCCCTCCATGTTGGTCTGCTCTGCTAGTCCCTCCATGTTGGTCTGCTCTGCTAGTCCCTCCATGTTGGTCTGCTCTGCTAGTCCCTCCATGTTGGTCTGCTCTGCTAGTCCCTCCATGTTGGTCTGCTGGGCCTGTCCCTCCATGTTGGTCTGCTCTGCTTGTCCCTCCATGTTGGTCTGCTCTGCTAGTCCCTCCATGTTGGTCTGCTCTGCTAGTCCCTCCATGTTGGTCTGCTGGGCCTGTCCCTCCATGTTGGTCTGCTCTGCTTGTCCCTCCATGTTGGTCTGCTCTGCTTGTCCCTCCATGTTGGTCTGCTGTGCCTGGCCCTCCATGTTGGTCTGCTCTGCTAGTCCCTCCATGTTGGTCTGCTCTGCTTGTCCCTCCATGTTGGTATGCTCTGCTAGTCCCTCCATGTTGGTCTGCTGTGCCTGGCCCTCCATGTTGGTCTGCTCTGCTAGTCCCTCCATGTTGGTCTGCTCTGCTAGTCCCTCCATGTTGGTCTGCTCTGCTAGTCCCTCCATGTTGGTCTGCTCTGCTAGTCCCTCCATGTTGGTCTGCTGGGCCTGTCCCTCCATGTTGGTCTGCTCTGCTAGTCCCTCCATGTTGGTCTGCTCTGCTAGTCCCTCCATGTTGGTCTGCTCTGCTAGTCCCTCCATGTTGGTCTGCTGTGCCTGGCCCTCCATGTTGGTCTGCTCTGCTAGTCCCTCCATGTTGGTCTGCTGTGCCTGGCCCTCCATGTTGGTCTGCTCTGCTAGTCCCTCCATGTTGGTCTGCTCTGCTAGTCCCTCCATGTTGGTCTGCTCTGCTAGTCCCTCCATGTTGGTCTGCTCTGCTAGTCCCTCCATGTTGGTCTGCTCTGCTAGTCCCTCCATGTTGGTCTGCTGGGCCTGTCCCTCCATGTTGGTCTGCTCTGCTTGTCCCTCCATGTTGGTCTGCTCTGCTAGTCCCTCCATGTTGGTCTGCTGTGCCTGGCCCTCCATGTTGGTCTGCTCTGCTAGTCCCTCCATGTTGGTCTGCTCTGCTAGTCCCTCCATGTTGGTCTGCTCTGCTAGTCCCTCCATGTTGGTCTGCTCTGCTAGTCCCTCCATGTTGGTCTGCTGTGCCTGGCCCTCCATGTTGGTCTGCTCTGCTAGTCCCTCCATGTTGGTCTGCTCTGCTAGTCTGCTCTGCTAGTCCCTCCATGTTGGTCTGCTCTGCTAGTCCCTCCATGTTGGTCTGCTGTGCCTGGCCCTCCATGTTGGTCTGCTCTGCTAGTCCCTCCATGTTGGTCTGCTCTGCTAGTCCCTCCATGTTGGTCTACTCTGCTAGTCCCTCCATGTTGGTCTGCTCTGCTAGTCCCTCCATGTTGGTCTGCTGGGCCTGTCCCTCCATGTTGGTCTGCTCTGCTTGTCCCTCCATGTTGGTCTGCTCTGCTAGTCCCTCCATGTTGGTCTGCTGTGCCTGGCCCTCCATGTTGGTCTGCTCTGCTAGTCCCTCCATGTTGGTCTGCTCTGCTAGTCCCTCCATGTTGGTCTGCTCTGCTAGTCCCTCCATGTTGGTCTGCTCTGCTAGTCCCTCCATGTTGGTCTGCTCTGCTAGTCCCTCCATGTTGGTCTGCTGGGCCTGTCCCTCCATGTTGGTCTGCTCTGCTTGTCCCTCCATGTTGGTCTGCTCTGCTAGTCCCTCCATGTTGGTCTGCTGTGCCTGGCCCTCCATGTTGGTCTGCTCTGCTAGTCCCTCCATGTTGGTCTGCTCTGCTAGTCCCTCCATGTTGGTCTGCTCTGCTAGTCCCTCCATGTTGGTCTGCTCTGCTAGTCCCTCCATGTTAGTCTGCTGGGCCTGTCCCTCCATGTTGGTCTGCTCTGCTAGTCCCTCCATGTTGGTCTGCTCTGCTAGTCCCTCCATGTTGGTCTGCTCTGCTAGTCCCTCCATGTTGGTCTGCTCTGCTAGTCCCTCCATGTTGGTCTGCTGGGCCTGTCCCTCCATGTTGGTCTGCTCTGCTTGTCCCTCCATGTTGGTCTGCTCTGCTAGTCCCTCCATGTTGGTCTGCTGTGCCTGGCCCTCCATGTTGGTCTGCTCTGCTAGTCCCTCCATGTTGGTCTGCTCTGCTAGTCCCTCCATGTTGGTCTGCTCTGCTAGTCCCTCCATGTTGGTCTGCTCTGCTAGTCCCTCCATGTTGGTCTGCTGGGCCTGTCCCTCCATGTTGGTCTGCTCTGCTAGTCCCTCCATGTTGGTCTGCTCTGCTAGTCCCTCCATGTTGGTCTGCTGGGCCTGTCCCTCCATGTTGGTCTGCTCTGCTAGTCCCTCCATGTTGGTCTGCTCTGCTAGTCCCTCCATGTTGGTCTGCTCTGCTAGTCCCTCCATGTTGGTCTGCTGGGCCTGTCCCTCCATGTTGGTCTGCTCTGCTAGTCCCTCCATGTTGGTCTGCTCTGCTAGTCCCTCCATGTTTGTCTGCTCTGCTAGTCCCTCCATGTTGGTCTGCTCTGCTAGTCTGCTCTGCTAGTCCCTCCATGTTGGTCTGCTCTGCTAGTCCCTCCATGTTGGTCTGCTGTGCCTGGCCCTCCATGTTGGTCTGCTCTGCTAGTCCCTCCATGTTGGTCTGCTCTGCTAGTCCCTCCATGTTGGTCTGCTCTGCTAGTCCCTCCATGTTGGTCTGCTCTGCTAGTCCCTCCATGTTGGTCTGCTGGGCCTGTCCCTCCATGTTGGTCTGCTCTGCTTGTCCCTCCATGTTGGTCTGCTCTGCTAGTCCCTCCATGTTGGTCTGCTGTGCCTGGCCCTCCATGTTGGTCTGCTCTGCTAGTCCCTCCATGTTGGTCTGCTCTGCTAATCCCTCCATGTTGGTCTGCTCTGCTAGTCCCTCCATGTTGGTCTGCTCTGCTAGTCCCTACATGTTGGTCTGCTCTGCTAGTCCCTCCATGTTGGTCTGCTCTGCTAGTCCCTCCATGTTGGTCTGCTCTGCTAGTCCCTCCATGTTGGTCTGCTCTGCTAGTGTGCTCTGCTAGTCCCTCCATGTTGGTCTGCTCTGCTAGTCCCTCCATGTTGGTCTGCTGTGCCTGGCCCTCCATGTTGGTCTGCTCTGCTAGTCCCTCCATGTTGGTCTGCTCTGCTAGTCCCTCCATGTTGGTCTGCTCTGCTAGTCCCTCCATGTTGGTCTGCTGTGCCTGGCCCTCCATGTTGGTCTGCTCTGCTAGTCCCTCCATGTTGGTCTGCTCTGCTAGTCCCTCCATGTTGGTCTGCTCTGCTAGTCCCTCCATGTTGGTCTGCTGTGCCTGGCCCTCCATGTTGGTCTGCTCTGCTAGTCCCTCCATGTTGGTCTGCTCTGCTAGTCCCTCCATGTTGGTCTGCTGTGCCTGGCCCTCTATGTTGGTCTGCTCTGCTAGTCCCTCCATGTTGGTCTGCTCTGCTAGTCCCTCCATGTTGGTCTGCTCTGCTAGTCCCTCCATGTTGGTCTGCTCTGCTAGTCCCTCCATGTTGGTCTGCTCTGCTAGTGTGCTCTGCTAGTCCCTCCATGTTGGTCTGCTCTGCTAGTCCCTCCATGTTGGTCTGCTGTGCCTGGCCCTCCATGTTGGTCTGCTCTGCTAGTCCCTCCATGTTGGTCTGCTCTGCTAGTCCCTCCATGTTGGTCTGCTCTGCTAGTCCCTCCATGTTGGTCTGCTCTGCTAGTCCCTCCATGTTGGTCTGCTGGGCCTGTCCCTCCATGTTGGTCTGCTGTGCCTGGCCCTCTATGTTGGTCTGCTCTGCTAGTCCCTCCATGTTGGTCTGCTCTGCTAGTCCCTCCATGTTGGTCTGCTCTGCTAGTCCCTCCATGTTGGTCTGCTCTGCTAGTCCCTCCATGTTGGTCTGCTCTGCTAGTGTGCTCTGCTAGTCCCTCCATGTTGGTCTGCTCTGCTAGTCCCTCCATGTTGGTCTGCTGTGCCTGGCCCTCCATGTTGGTCTGCTCTGCTAGTCCCTCCATGTTGGTCTGCTCTGCTAGTCCCTCCATGTTGGTCTGCTCTGCTAGTCCCTCCATGTTGGTCTGCTCTGCTAGTCCCTCCATGTTGGTCTGCTGGGCCTGTCCCTCCATGTTGGTCTGCTCTGCTAGTCCCTCCATGTTGGTCTGCTCTGCTAGTCCCTCCATGTTGGTCTGCTCTGCTAGTCCCTCCATGTTGGTCTGCTCTGCTAGTCCCTCCATGTTGGTCTGCTGGGCCTGTCCCTCCATGTTGGTCTGCTCTGCTTGTCCCTCCATGTTGGTCTGCTCTGCTAGTCCCTCCATGTTGGTCTGCTCTGCTAGTCCCTCCATGTTGGTCTGCTGGGCCTGTCCCTCCATGTTGGTCTGCTCTGCTTGTCCCTCCATGTTGGTCTGCTCTGCTTGTCCCTCCATGTTGGTCTGCTGTGCCTGGCCCTCCATGTTGGTCTGCTCTGCTAGTCCCTCCATGTTGGTCTGCTCTGCTTGTCCCTCCATGTTGGTATGCTCTGCTAGTCCCTCCATGTTGGTCTGCTGTGCCTGGCCCTCCATGTTGGTCTGCTCTGCTAGTCCCTCCATGTTGGTCTGCTCTGCTAGTCCCTCCATGTTGGTCTGCTCTGCTAGTCCCTCCATGTTGGTCTGCTCTGCTAGTCCCTCCATGTTGGTCTGCTCTGCTAGTCCCTCCATGTTGGTCTGCTGGGCCTGTCCCTCCATGTTGGTCTGCTCTGCTAGTCCCTCCATGTTGGTCTGCTCTGCTAGTCCCTCCATGTTGGTCTGCTCTGCTAGTCCCTCCATGTTGGTCTGCTCTGCTAGTCCCTCCATGTTGGTCTGCTGTGCCTGGCCCTCCATGTTGGTCTGCTCTGCTAGTCCCTCCATGTTGGTCTGCTGTGCCTGGCCCTCCATGTTGGTCTGCTCTGCTAGTCCCTCCATGTTGGTCTGCTCTGCTAGTCCCTCCATGTTGGTCTGCTCTGCTAGTCCCTCCATGTTGGTCTGCTCTGCTAGTCCCTCCATGTTGGTCTGCTCTGCTAGTCCCTCCATGTTGGTCTGCTCTGCTAGTCCCTCCATGTTGGTCTGCTGGGCCTGTCCCTCCATGTTGGTCTGCTCTGCTTGTCCCTCCATGTTGGTCTGCTCTGCTAGTCCCTCCATGTTGGTCTGCTGTGCCTGGCCCTCCATGTTGGTCTGCTCTGCTAGTCCCTCCATGTTGGTCTGCTCTGCTAGTCCCTCCATGTTGGTCTGCTCTGCTAGTCCCTCCATGTTGGTCTGCTCTGCTAGTCCCTCCATGTTGGTCTGCTCTGCTAGTCCCTCCATGTTGGTCTGCTCTGCTAGTCTGCTCTGCTAGTCCCTCCATGTTGGTCTGCTCTGCTAGTCCCTCCATGTTGGTCTGCTGTGCCTGGCCCTCCATGTTGGTCTGCTCTGCTAGTCCCTCCATGTTGGTCTGCTCTGCTAGTCCCTCCATGTTGGTCTACTCTGCTAGTCCCTCCATGTTGGTCTGCTCTGCTAGTCCCTCCATGTTGGTCTGCTGGGCCTGTCCCTCCATGTTGGTCTGCTCTGCTTGTCCCTCCATGTTGGTCTGCTCTGCTAGTCCCTCCATGTTGGTCTGCTGTGCCTGGCCCTCCATGTTGGTCTGCTCTGCTAGTCCCTCCATGTTGGTCTGCTCTGCTAGTCCCTCCATGTTGGTCTGCTCTGCTAGTCCCTCCATGTTGGTCTGCTCTGCTAGTCCCTCCATGTTGGTCTGCTCTGCTAGTCCCTCCATGTTGGTCTGCTGGGCCTGTCCCTCCATGTTGGTCTGCTCTGCTTGTCCCTCCATGTTGGTCTGCTCTGCTAGTCCCTCCATGTTGGTCTGCTGTGCCTGGCCCTCCATGTTGGTCTGCTCTGCTAGTCCCTCCATGTTGGTCTGCTCTGCTAGTCCCTCCATGTTGGTCTGCTCTGCTAGTCCCTCCATGTTGGTCTGCTCTGCTAGTCCCTCCATGTTAGTCTGCTGGGCCTGTCCCTCCATGTTGGTCTGCTCTGCTAGTCCCTCCATGTTGGTCTGCTCTGCTAGTCCCTCCATGTTGGTCTGCTCTGCTAGTCCCTCCATGTTGGTCTGCTCTGCTAGTCCCTCCATGTTGGTCTGCTGGGCCTGTCCCTCCATGTTGGTCTGCTCTGCTTGTCCCTCCATGTTGGTCTGCTCTGCTAGTCCCTCCATGTTGGTCTGCTGTGCCTGGCCCTCCATGTTGGTCTGCTCTGCTAGTCCCTCCATGTTGGTCTGCTCTGCTAGTCCCTCCATGTTGGTCTGCTCTGCTAGTCCCTCCATGTTGGTCTGCTCTGCTAGTCCCTCCATGTTGGTCTGCTCTGCTAGTCCCTCCATGTTGGTCTGCTGGGCCTGTCCCTCCATGTTGGTCTGCTCTGCTAGTCCCTCCATGTTGGTCTGCTGGGCCTGTCCCTCCATGTTGGTCTGCTCTGCTTGTCCCTCCATGTTGGTCTGCTCTGCTAGTCCCTCCATGTTGGTCTGCTGTGCCTGGCCCTCCATGTTGGTCTGCTCTGCTAGTCCCTCCATGTTGGTCTGCTCTGCTAGTCCCTCCATGTTGGTCTGCTCTGCTAGTCCCTCCATGTTGGTCTGCTCTGCTAGTCCCTCCATGTTGGTCTGCTCTGCTAGTCCCTCCATGTTGGTCTGCTGGGCCTGTCCCTCCATGTTGGTCTGCTCTGCTTGTCCCTCCATGTTGGTCTGCTCTGCTAGTCCCTCCATGTTGGTCTGCTGTGCCTGGCCCTCCATGTTGGTCTGCTCTGCTAGTCCCTCCATGTTGGTCTGCTCTGCTAGTCCCTCCATGTTGGTCTGCTCTGCTAGTCCCTCCATGTTGGTCTGCTCTGCTAGTCCCTCCATGTTAGTCTGCTGGGCCTGTCCCTCCATGTTGGTCTGCTCTGCTAGTCCCTCCATGTTGGTCTGCTCTGCTAGTCCCTCCATGTTGGTCTGCTCTGCTAGTCCCTCCATGTTGGTCTGCTCTGCTAGTCCCTCCATGTTGGTCTGCTGGGCCTGTCCCTCCATGTTGGTCTGCTCTGCTTGTCCCTCCATGTTGGTCTGCTCTGCTAGTCCCTCCATGTTGGTCTGCTGTGCCTGGCCCTCCATGTTGGTCTGCTCTGCTAGTCCCTCCCTGTTGGTCTGCTCTGCTAGTCCCTCCATGTTGGTCTGCTCTGCTAGTCCCTCCATGTTGGTCTGCTCTGCTAGTCCCTCCATGTTGGTCTGCTCTGCTAGTCCCTCCATGTTGGTCTGCTCTGCTAGTCCCTCCATGTTGGTCTGCTCTGCTAGTCCCTCCATGTTGGTCTGCTCTGCTAGTCCCTCCATGTTGGTCTGCTCTGCTAGTCCCTCCATGTTGGTCTGCTGGGCCTGTCCCTCCATGTTGGTCTGCTCTGCTTGTCCCTCCATGTTGGTCTGCTCTGCTAGTCCCTCCATGTTGGTCTGCTGTGCCTGGCCCTCCATGTTGGTCTGCTCTGCTAGTCCCTCCATGTTGGTCTGCTCTGCTAGTCCCTCCATGTTGGTCTGCTCTGCTAGTCCCTCCATGTTGGTCTGCTCTGCTAGTCCCTCCATGTTGGTCTGCTCTGCTAGTCCCTCCATGTTGGTCTGCTCTGCTAGTCTGCTCTGCTAGTCCCTCCATGTTGGTCTGCTCTGCTAGTCCCTCCATGTTGGTCTGCTGTGCCTGGCCCTCCATGTTGGTCTGCTCTGCTAGTCCCTCCATGTTGGTCTGCTCTGCTAGTCCCTCCATGTTGGTCTGCTCTGCTAGTCCCTCCATGTTGGTCTGCTCTGCTAGTCCCTCCATGTTGGTCTGCTGGGCCTGTCCCTCCATGTTGGTCTGCTCTGCTTGTCCCTCCATGTTGGTCTGCTCTGCTAGTCCCTCCATGTTGGTCTGCTGTGCCTGGCCCTCCATGTTGGTCTGCTCTGCTAGTCCCTCCATGTTGGTCTGCTCTGCTAGTCCCTCCATGTTGGTCTGCTCTGCTAGTCCCTCCATGTTGGTCTGCTCTGCTAGTCCCTCCATGTTGGTCTGCTGGGCCTGTCCCTCCATGTTGGTCTGCTCTGCTTGTCCCTCCATGTTGGTCTGCTCTGCTAGTCCCTCCATGTTGGTCTGCTGTGCCTGGCCCTCCATGTTGGTCTGCTCTGCTAGTCCCTCCATGTTGGTCTGCTCTGCTAGTCCCTCCATGTTGGTCTGCTCTGCTAGTCCCTCCATGTTGGTCTGCTCTGCTAGTCCCTCCATGTTAGTCTGCTGGGCCTGTCCCTCCATGTTGGTCTGCTCTGCTAGTCCCTCCATGTTGGTCTGCTCTGCTAGTCCCTCCATGTTGGTCTGCTCTGCTAGTCCCTCCATGTTGGTCTGCTCTGCTAGTCCCTCCATGTTGGTCTGCTGGGCCTGTCCATCCATGTTGGTCTGCTCTGCTTGTCCCTCCATGTTGGTCTGCTCTGCTAGTCCCTCCATGTTGGTCTGCTGTGCCTGGCCCTCCATGTTGGTCTGCTCTGCTAGTCCCTCCATGTTGGTCTGCTCTGCTAGTCCCTCCATGTTGGTCTGCTCTGCTAGTCCCTCCCTGTTGGTCTGCTCTGCTAGTCCCTCCATGTTGGTCTGCTGGGCCTGTCCCTCCATGTTGGTCTGCTCTGCTTGTCCCTCCATGTTGGTCTGCTCTGCTAGTCCCTCCATGTTGGTCTGCTGTGCCTGGCCCTCCATGTTGGTCTGCTCTGCTAGTCCCTCCATGTTGGTCTGCTCTGCTAGTCCCTCCATGTTGGTCTGCTCTGCTAGTCCCTCCATGTTGGTCTGCTGTGCCTGGCCCTCCATGTTGGTCTGCTCTGCTACTCCCTCCATGTTGGTCTGGTCTGCTAGTCCCTCAATGTTGGTCTGCTCTGCTAGTCCCTCCATGTTGGTCTGCTGTGCCTGGCCCTCCATGTTGGTCTGCTCTGCTAGTCCCTCCATGTTGGTCTGCTCTGCTAGTCCCTCCATGTTGGTCTGCTCTGCTAGTCCCTCCATGTTGGTCTGCTCTGCTAGTCCCTCCATGTTGGTCTGCTGGGCCTGTCCCTCCATGTTGGTCTGCTCTGCTTGTCCCTCCATGTTGGTCTGCTCTGCTAGTCCCTCCATGTTGGTCTGCTGTGCCTGGCCCTCCATGTTGGTCTGCTCTGCTAGTCCCTCCATGTTGGTCTGCTCTGCTAGTCCCTCCATGTTGGTCTGCTCTGCTAGTCCCTCCCTGTTGGTCTGCTCTGCTAGTCCCTCCATGTTGGTCTGCTGGGCCTGTCCCTCCATGTTGGTCTGCTCTGCTTGTCCCTCCATGTTGGTCTGCTCAGCTAGTCCCTCCATGTTGGTCTGCTGTGCCTGGCCCTCCATGTTGGTCTGCTCTGCTAGTCCCTCCATGTTGGTCTGCTCTGCTAGTCCCTCCATGTTGGTCTGCTCTGCTAGTCCCTCCATGTTGGTCTGCTGTGCCTGGCCCTCCATGTTGGTCTGCTCTGCTACTCCCTCCATGTTGGTCTGGTCTGCTAGTCCCTCAATGTTGGTCTGCTCTGCTAGTCCCTCCATGTTGGTCTGCTGTGCCTGGCCCTCCATGTTGGTCTGCTCTGCTAGTCCCTCCATGTTGGTCTGCTCTGCTAGTCCCTCCATGTTGGTCTGCTCTGCTAGTCCCTCCATGTTGGTCTGCTCTGCTAGTCCCTCCATGTTGGTCTGCTGTGCCTGGCCCTCCATGTTGGTCTGCTCTGCTTGTCCCTCCATGTTGGTCTGCTCTGCTAGTCCCTCCATGTTGGTCTGCTCTGCTAGTCCCTCCATGTTGGTCTGCTCTGCTAGTCCCTCCATGTTGGTCTGCTGTGCCTGGCCCTCCATGTTGGTCTGCTCTGCTAGTCCCTCCATGTTGGTCTGCTCTGCTAGTCCCTCCATGTTGGTCTGCTCTGCTAGTCCCTCCATGTTGGTCTGCTCTGCTAGTCCCTCCATGTTGGTCTGCTGGGCCTGTCCCTCCATGTTGGTCTGCTCTGCTTGTCCCTCCATGTTGGTCTGCTCTGCTAGTCCCTCCATGTTGGTCTGCTGTGCCTGGCCCTCCATGTTGGTCTGCTCTGCTAGTCCCTCCATGTTGGTCTGCTCTGCTAGTCCCTCCATGTTGGTCTGCTCTGCTAGTCCCTCCATGTTGGTCTGCTCTGCTAGTCCCTCCATGTTGGTCTGCTGGGCCTGTCCCTCCATGTTGGTCTGCTCTGCTAGTCCCTCCATGTTGGTCTGCTCTGCTAGTCCCTCCATGTTGGTCTGCTGGGCCTGTCCCTCCATGTTGGTCTGCTCTGCTAGTCCCTCCATGTTGGTCTGCTCTGCTAGTCCCTCCATGTTGGTCTGCTCTGCTAGTCCCTCCATGTTGGTCTGCTGGGCCTGTGCCTCCATGTTGGTCTGCTCTGCTAGTCCCTCCATGTTGGTCTGCTCTGCTAGTCCCTCCATGTTGGTCTGCTCTGCTAGTCCCTCCATGTTGGTCTGCTCTGCTAGTCCCTCCATGTTGGTCTGCTCTGCTAGTCCCTCCCTGTTGGTCTGCTCTGCTAGTCCCTCCATGTTGGTCTGCTCTGCTAGTCCCTCCATGTTGGTCTGCTCTGCTAGTCCCTCCATGTTGGTCTGCTCTGCTAGTCCCTCCATGTTGGTCTGCTGGGCCTGTCCCTCCATGTTGGTCTGCTCTGCTTGTCCCTCCATGTTGGTCTGCTCTGCTTGTCCCTCCCTGTTGGTCTGCTCTGCTAGTCCCTCCATGTTGGTCTGCTGTGCTAGTCCCTCCATGTTGGTCTGCTCTGCTAGTCCCTCCATGTTGGTCTGCTCTGCTAGTGTGCTCTGCTAGTCCCTCCATGTTGGTCTGCTCTGCTAGTCCCTCCATGTTGGTCTGCTGTGCCTGGCCCTCCATGTTGGTCTGCTCTGCTAGTCCCTCCATGTTGGTCTGCTCTGCTAGTCCCTCCATGTTGGTCTGCTCTGCTAGTCCCTCCATGTTGGTCTGCTCTGCTAGTCCCTCCATGTTGGTCTGCTGGGCCTGTCCCTCCATGTTGGTCTGCTCTGCTAGTCCCTCCATGTTGGTCTGCTCTGCTAGTCCCTCCATGTTGGTCTGCTCTGCTAGTCCCTCCATGTTGGTCTGCTCTGCTAGTCCCTCCATGTTGGTCTGCTGGGCCTGTCCCTCCATGTTGGTCTGCTCTGCTTGTCCCTCCATGTTGGTCTGCTCTGCTAGTCCCTCCATGTTGGTCTGCTCTGCTAGTCCCTCCATGTTGGTCTGCTGGGCCTGTCCCTCCATGTTGGTCTGCTCTGCTTGTCCCTCCATGTTGGTCTGCTCTGCTTGTCCCTCCATGTTGGTCTGCTGTGCCTGGCCCTCCATGTTGGTCTGCTCTGCTAGTCCCTCCATGTTGGTCTGCTCTGCTTGTCCCTCCATGTTGGTATGCTCTGCTAGTCCCTCCATGTTGGTCTGCTGTGCCTGGCCCTCCATGTTGGTCTGCTCTGCTAGTCCCTCCATGTTGGTCTGCTCTGCTAGTCCCTCCATGTTGGTCTGCTCTGCTAGTCCCTCCATGTTGGTCTGCTCTGCTAGTCCCTCCATGTTGGTCTGCTGGGCCTGTCCCTCCATGTTGGTCTGCTCTGCTAGTCCCTCCATGTTGGTCTGCTCTGCTAGTCCCTCCATGTTGGTCTGCTCTGCTAGTCCCTCCATGTTGGTCTGCTGTGCCTGGCCCTCCATGTTGGTCTGCTCTGCTAGTCCCTCCATGTTGGTCTGCTGTGCCTGGCCCTCCATGTTGGTCTGCTCTGCTAGTCCCTCCATGTTGGTCTGCTCTGCTAGTCCCTCCATGTTGGTCTGCTCTGCTAGTCCCTCCATGTTGGTCTGCTCTGCTAGTCCCTCCATGTTGGTCTGCTCTGCTAGTCCCTCCATGTTGGTCTGCTGGGCCTGTCCCTCCATGTTGGTCTGCTCTGCTTGTCCCTCCATGTTGGTCTGCTCTGCTAGTCCCTCCATGTTGGTCTGCTGTGCCTGGCCCTCCATGTTGGTCTGCTCTGCTAGTCCCTCCATGTTGGTCTGCTCTGCTAGTCCCTCCATGTTGGTCTGCTCTGCTAGTCCCTCCATGTTGGTCTGCTCTGCTAGTCCCTCCATGTTGGTCTGCTGTGCCTGGCCCTCCATGTTGGTCTGCTCTGCTAGTCCCTCCATGTTGGTCTGCTCTGCTAGTCTGCTCTGCTAGTCCCTCCATGTTGGTCTGCTCTGCTAGTCCCTCCATGTTGGTCTGCTGTGCCTGGCCCTCCATGTTGGTCTGCTCTGCTAGTCCCTCCATGTTGGTCTGCTCTGCTAGTCCCTCCATGTTGGTCTACTCTGCTAGTCCCTCCATGTTGGTCTGCTCTGCTAGTCCCTCCATGTTGGTCTGCTGGGCCTGTCCCTCCATGTTGGTCTGCTCTGCTTGTCCCTCCATGTTGGTCTGCTCTGCTAGTCCCTCCATGTTGGTCTGCTGTGCCTGGCCCTCCATGTTGGTCTGCTCTGCTAGTCCCTCCATGTTGGTCTGCTCTGCTAGTCCCTCCATGTTGGTCTGCTCTGCTAGTCCCTCCATGTTGGTCTGCTCTGCTAGTCCCTCCATGTTGGTCTGCTCTGCTAGTCCCTCCATGTTGGTCTGCTGGGCCTGTCCCTCCATGTTGGTCTGCTCTGCTTGTCCCTCCATGTTGGTCTGCTCTGCTAGTCCCTCCATGTTGGTCTGCTGTGCCTGGCCCTCCATGTTGGTCTGCTCTGCTAGTCCCTCCATGTTGGTCTGCTCTGCTAGTCCCTCCATGTTGGTCTGCTCTGCTAGTCCCTCCATGTTGGTCTGCTCTGCTAGTCCCTCCATGTTAGTCTGCTGGGCCTGTCCCTCCATGTTGGTCTGCTCTGCTAGTCCCTCCATGTTGGTCTGCTCTGCTAGTCCCTCCATGTTGGTCTGCTCTGCTAGTCCCTCCATGTTGGTCTGCTCTGCTAGTCCCTCCATGTTGGTCTGCTGGGCCTGTCCCTCCATGTTGGTCTGCTCTGCTTGTCCCTCCATGTTGGTCTGCTCTGCTAGTCCCTCCATGTTGGTCTGCTGTGCCTGGCCCTCCATGTTGGTCTGCTCTGCTAGTCCCTCCATGTTGGTCTGCTCTGCTAGTCCCTCCATGTTGGTCTGCTCTGCTAGTCCCTCCATGTTGGTCTGCTCTGCTAGTCCCTCCATGTTGGTCTGCTGGGCCTGTCCCTCCATGTTGGTCTGCTCTGCTAGTCCCTCCATGTTGGTCTGCTCTGCTAGTCCCTCCATGTTGGTCTGCTGGGCCTGTCCCTCCATGTTGGTCTGCTCTGCTAGTCCCTCCATGTTGGTCTGCTCTGCTAGTCCCTCCATGTTGGTCTGCTCTGCTAGTCCCTCCATGTTGGTCTGCTGGGCCTGTCCCTCCATGTTGGTCTGCTCTGCTAGTCCCTCCATGTTGGTCTGCTCTGCTAGTCCCTCCATGTTGGTCTGCTCTGCTAGTCCCTCCATGTTGGTCTGCTCTGCTAGTCCCTCCATGTTGGTCTGCTCTGCTAGTCCCTCCCTGTTGGTCTGCTCTGCTAGTCCCTCCATGTTGGTCTGCTCTGCTAGTCCCTCCATGTTGGTCTGCTCTGCTACTCCCTCCATGTTGGTCTGCTCTGCTAGTCCCTCCATGTTGGTCTGCTGGGCCTGTCCCTCCATGTTGGTCTGCTCTGCTTGTCCCTCCATGTTGGTCTGCTCTGCTTGTCCCTCCCTGTTGGTCTGCTCTGCTAGTCCCTCCATGTTGGTCTGCTGTGCTAGTCCCTCCATGTTGGTCTGCTCTGCTAGTCCCTCCATGTTGGTCTGCTCTGCTAGTGTGCTCTGCTAGTCCCTCCATGTTGGTCTGCTCTGCTAGTCCCTCCATGTTGGTCTGCTGTGCCTGGCCCTCCATGTTGGTCTGCTCTGCTAGTCCCTCCATGTTGGTCTGCTCTGCTAGTCCCTCCATGTTGGTCTGCTCTGCTAGTCCCTCCATGTTGGTCTGCTCTGCTAGTCCCTCCATGTTGGTCTGCTGGGCCTGTCCCTCCATGTTGGTCTGCTCTGCTAGTCCCTCCATGTTGGTCTGCTCTGCTAGTCCCTCCATGTTGGTCTGCTCTGCTAGTCCCTCCATGTTGGTCTGCTCTGCTAGTCCCTCCATGTTGGTCTGCTGGGCCTGTCCCTCCATGTTGGTCTGCTCTGCTTGTCCCTCCATGTTGGTCTGCTCTGCTAGTCCCTCCATGTTGGTCTGCTCTGCTAGTCCCTCCATGTTGGTCTGCTGGGCCTGTCCCTCCATGTTGGTCTGCTCTGCTTGTCCCTCCATGTTGGTCTGCTCTGCTTGTCCCTCCATGTTGGTCTGCTGTGCCTGGCCCTCCATGTTGGTCTGCTCTGCTAGTCCCTCCATGTTGGTCTGCTCTGCTTGTCCCTCCATGTTGGTATGCTCTGCTAGTCCCTCCATGTTGGTCTGCTGTGCCTGGCCCTCCATGTTGGTCTGCTCTGCTAGTCCCTCCATGTTGGTCTGCTCTGCTAGTCCCTCCATGTTGGTCTGCTCTGCTAGTCCCTCCATGTTGGTCTGCTCTGCTAGTCCCTCCATGTTGGTCTGCTCTGCTAGTCCCTCCATGTTGGTCTGCTGGGCCTGTCCCTCCATGTTGGTCTGCTCTGCTAGTCCCTCCATGTTGGTCTGCTCTGCTAGTCCCTCCATGTTGGTCTGCTCTGCTAGTCCCTCCATGTTGGTCTGCTCTGCTAGTCCCTCCATGTTGGTCTGCTGTGCCTGGCCCTCCATGTTGGTCTGCTCTGCTAGTCCCTCCATGTTGGTCTGCTGTGCCTGGCCCTCCATGTTGGTCTGCTCTGCTAGTCCCTCCATGTTGGTCTGCTCTGCTAGTCCCTCCATGTTGGTCTGCTCTGCTAGTCCCTCCATGTTGGTCTGCTCTGCTAGTCCCTCCATGTTGGTCTGCTCTGCTAGTCCCTCCATGTTGGTCTGCTCTGCTAGTCCCTCCATGTTGGTCTGCTCTGCTAGTCCCTCCATGTTGGTCTGCTGGGCCTGTCCCTCCATGTTGGTCTGCTCTGCTTGTCCCTCCATGTTGGTCTGCTCTGCTAGTCCCTCCATGTTGGTCTGCTGTGCCTGGCCCTCCATGTTGGTCTGCTCTGCTAGTCCCTCCATGTTGGTCTGCTCTGCTAGTCCCTCCATGTTGGTCTGCTCTGCTAGTCCCTCCATGTTGGTCTGCTCTGCTAGTCCCTCCATGTTGGTCTGCTCTGCTAGTCCCTCCATGTTGGTCTGCTCTGCTAGTCCCTCCATGTTGGTCTGCTCTGCTAGTCTGCTCTGCTAGTCCCTCCATGTTGGTCTGCTCTGCTAGTCCCTCCATGTTGGTCTGCTGTGCCTGGCCCTCCATGTTGGTCTGCTCTGCTAGTCCCTCCATGTTGGTCTGCTCTGCTAGTCCCTCCATGTTGGTCTGCTCTGCTAGTCCCTCCATGTTGGTCTGCTCTGCTAGTCCCTCCATGTTGGTCTGCTGGGCCTGTCCCTCCATGTTGGTCTGCTCTGCTTGTCCCTCCATGTTGGTCTGCTCTGCTAGTCCCTCCATGTTGGTCTGCTGTGCCTGGCCCTCCATGTTGGTCTGCTCTGCTAGTCCCTCCATGTTGGTCTGCTCTGCTAGTCCCTCCATGTTGGTCTGCTCTGCTAGTCCCTCCATGTTGGTCTGCTCTGCTAGTCCCTCCATGTTGGTCTGCTCTGCTAGTCCCTCCATGTTGGTCTGCTGGGCCTGTCCCTCCATGTTGGTCTGCTCTGCTTGTCCCTCCATGTTGGTCTGCTCTGCTAGTCCCTCCATGTTGGTCTGCTGTGCCTGGCCCTCCATGTTGGTCTGCTCTGCTAGTCCCTCCATGTTGGTCTGCTCTGCTAGTCCCTCCATGTTGGTCTGCTCTGCTAGTCCCTCCATGTTGGTCTGCTCTGCTAGTCCCTCCATGTTGGTCTGCTCTGCTAGTCCCTCCATGTTAGGTCTGCTGGGCCTGTCCCTCCATGTTGGTCTGCTCTGCTAGTCCCTCCATGTTGGTCTGCTCTGCTAGTCCCTCCATGTTGGTCTGCTCTGCTAGTCCCTCCATGTTGGTCTGCTCTGCTAGTCCCTCCATGTTGGTCTGCTGGGCCTGTCCCTCCATGTTGGTCTGCTCTGCTTGTCCCTCCATGTTGGTCTGCTCTGCTAGTCCCTCCATGTTGGTCTGCTGTGCCTGGCCCTCCATGTTGGTCTGCTCTGCTAGTCCCTCCATGTTGGTCTGCTCTGCTAGTCCCTCCATGTTGGTCTGCTCTGCTAGTCCCTCCATGTTGGTCTGCTCTGCTAGTCCCTCCATGTTGGTCTGCTCTGCTAGTCCCTCCATGTTGGTCTGCTCTGGCCTGTCCCTCCATGTTGGTCTGCTCTGCTAGTCCCTCCATGTTGGTCTGCTGGGCCTGTCCCTCCATGTTGGTCTGCTCTGCTTGTCCCTCCATGTTGGTCTGCTCTGCTAGTCCCTCCATGTTGGTCTGCTGTGCCTGGCCCTCCATGTTGGTCTGCTCTGCTAGTCCCTCCATGTTGGTCTGCTCTGCTAGTCCCTCCATGTTGGTCTGCTCTGCTAGTCCCTCCATGTTGGTCTGCTCTGCTAGTCCCTCCATGTTGGTCTGCTCTGCTAGTCCCTCCATGTTGGTCTGCTGGGCCTGTCCCTCCATGTTGGTCTGCTCTGCTTGTCCCTCCATGTTGGTCTGCTCTGCTAGTCCCTCCATGTTGGTCTGCTGTGCCTGGCCCTCCATGTTGGTCTGCTCTGCTAGTCCCTCCATGTTGGTCTGCTCTGCTAGTCCCTCCATGTTGGTCTGCTCTGCTAGTCCCTCCATGTTGGTCTGCTCTGCTAGTCCCATTGTCTGCTGTCCCTCCATGTTGGTCTGCTGGCCTAGTCCCTCCATGTTGGTCTGCTCTGCTAGTCCCTCCATGTTGGTCTGCTCTGCTAGTCCCTCCATGTTGGTCTGCTCTGCTAGTCCCTCCATGTTGGTCTGCTGGGCCTGTCCCTCCATGTTGGTCTGCTCTGCTTGTCCCTCCATGTTGGTCTGCTCTGCTAGTCCCTCCATGTTGGTCTGCTGTGCCTGGCCCTCCATGTTGGTCTGCTCTGCTAGTCCCTCCATGTTGGTCTGCTCTGCTAGTCCCTCCATGTTGGTCTGCTCTGCTAGTCCCTCCATGTTGGTCTGCTCTGCTAGTCCCTCCATGTTGGTCTGCTCTGCTAGTCCCTCCATGTTGGTCTGCTCTGCTAGTCCCTCCATGTTGGTCTGCTCTGCTAGTCCCTCCATGTTGGTCTGCTCTGCTAGTCCCTCCATGTTGGTCTGCTGGGCCTGTCCCTCCATGTTGGTCTGCTCTGCTTGTCCCTCCATGTTGGTCTGCTCTGCTAGTCCCTCCATGTTGGTCTGCTGTGCCTGGCCCTCCATGTTGGTCTGCTCTGCTAGTCCCTCCATGTTGGTCTGCTCTGCTAGTCCCTCCATGTTGGTCTGCTCTGCTAGTCCCTCCATGTTGGTCTGCTCTGCTAGTCCCTCCATGTTGGTCTGCTCTGCTAGTCCCTCCATGTTGGTCTGCTCTGCTAGTCTGCTCTGCTAGTCCCTCCATGTTGGTCTGCTCTGCTAGTCCCTCCATGTTGGTCTGCTGTGCCTGGCCCTCCATGTTGGTCTGCTCTGCTAGTCCCTCCATGTTGGTCTGCTCTGCTAGTCCCTCCATGTTGGTCTGCTCTGCTAGTCCCTCCATGTTGGTCTGCTCTGCTAGTCCC